>NC_135551.1:13491002-13743502 GCF_964340395.1 Glandiceps talaboti | reverse complement strand
TTGAGGATGTATCCTTCCAATCAGTAGCAATCACGGTAATAATTGTCTTTCTCCCAAAACAAGATGGAAGGTGGCTGACTAAGTACCTCCCTTCATAGATCAGAGCTAATTATGAGACATCTCCTTACAAGTATATCCATGTGAAATGCACATCCTTTGTCAAGTAATATCATTTGGACTGTTATTGTAGTTGATTATCACTTATTTTTAATGCATCATTGTACCTGTGCTACCATACATAATTTTATATCTCCTCTATAGTGTAGGTGACAGAAGGAGTGGCTAAAACAATTCTGGAGTTTCATTTAGCGGGTCTTAAGTGACATATTTTGAGAGGAGCTACAAAATTTGTTTAACCGTAAATTGTGCACATTTCCTAGACTGTCGACAGTCGCTCGCGCCTTTTTTTCCTCCGTTTTATCTAAACTCCGATCCGGCGCAACACTAGTCTAATCGCAAACTGATATCGAGGGCCGGAGGCCACGGGCCTTCGGCCCTCGACCATTTGGGTCTTCGGTCCTCAATATCAGTTTGCGATTATACTAGTGTTGCGCCGGATCGGAGTTTAGATAAAACGTAGGAAAAAAAGGCGCGAGCGACTGTCGACAGTCTAGCCCGAGCTCGGGCCTTCGGCCCTCGACCATTCGGCCCTTCGGCCCTCAATATCAGTTTGCGATTACACTAGTACTAGTGTTGCGCCGGATCGGAGTTTAGATAAAACGTACATGTGTAGGAAAAAAAGGCGCGAGCGAGCGACTGTCGACAGTCTACTTAGACTCCTGAGGACTTATAAAAAAGCAACAACAACGAAATCGTTCTCCTTTGTGTTGAATGGTTGGAATGAACTAGTATAGTAAATAACCCTGAAACGATACACATGGTAAAATTATAACGGGGATGTTAAATTCAGTATTGTACAAAGGGCGCGCGCTCCATGGCCATTTCATGCATCCTGGAAAAATAACGGTTATTGGATTGGTCTTCCTTTGGTCAAATCTGTTGCAACGGCTTCATTTCCTTTGTAGTGTACCAGTACAAAGTTTCGTGTTTTTTTTTAAATATAGAAATATATGAAGTTATAACTAGTTCCAACATGTGACCATTAAAATACTAAAATTGTGTTGCTTTATCGTTTCTGTTTGTCATCATGAGCAAAACAAAATATTAAATAAAAAAAATTAAAAACAAACAAACAAACAAACTAACTAACTAAGTAAGTAAGTAAGTAACTAACTAACTGACTTAGTAACTAACTAACAAACTAACTAACTAACTAACTAACTAACTAACTAACTAACCAACCAACCAACCAACTAACTAACTAACTAACCAACCAACCAACCAACCAACCAACCAACCAACCAACCAACCAACCAACCAACCAACCAACCAACCAACCAACCAACCAACCAACCAACCAACCAACCAACCAACCAACCAACCAACCAACCAACCAACCAACCAACCAACCAACCAACCAACCAACCAACCAACTAACTAACTAACTAACTAACAAACTAACTATCAACAACGCTAAGTTTATAGACCAAGTCCACCTGGACTAATAAGTCCATGTATTTGAAACGTCACAGCTCGGTTAACAGCATGGGTCGGATGAAAGATTCGTGTGTACTTGAGTTCGCGATACATCTGTACTGTGTAACAGTTCACAATCTATTTCACACATTCTTGCATAATTTTGACTTGTATTATAATAAATATGCTAATGTATTCACCGAGATGCTAACTGTTCCATCAAACCATAGCTCTATGATTAATCCTGTATGACGCATCTACTCTTTATCATGCAAATCATACTGTTGCAAAGACAAGAATAACGCTACCGTTGATTGGCGGACATTCAACTTGCTCCAGGTGTTTTTGCCTCGGTGGTATAAATACATAAATATGAGGGTGAACAGCTCATGCCCCAAATCACAAGGCTCTATGCAAGACTACGAGTGGCATTTCTGAGCATTTCTAAAACAAGGTAACATGTCAACGCTAGCGTACACCGTCTGAAGTCACGTAGTTTCATGCTTTAATTGTTTGTGGTAACGTTTCGCACATTGAGGGAAAGGTGTGCGATTTAGAACGGTGGTATCTTGCAACGTATCCGGTCTCTGTAGAGTCGCATGCGAATTTGACAATGTGGCAACCCAACTTTGCGAGTTGCCGTTGTATAAAGCGACATTTTAAATTTATTCTTTATTCTTTTTAATTTCAGAGACATAATATTGAACTATAAGCATGTTACTTAGCGGGAAAACAGGTCTAAGGACACGGTCGGCTGGAGGTCTTGCTGTAAGACGTGAAAATGGTACAGGACCGCGTGGTAAAAATGCAGTTGAGAAGAACATTACGATACGACAGGTGAGAATGGAGTCCGATGAGGTCGGTATGACCCCGTTCTCAAATATATCGGCCTCCGTATTCAAGGCTAGATCTGAGTCTCCTCCGACTAGTGTGAGAATGGCACACCAAGTGAAGACTGTTAAATCATTGAATTACCCATCCCAATCTTAGGTGTGGGGTTACTTAATGTAAATTACGTTTAGGGATGTGCCACCCTTCGGGGTATCATTTTTTTTTTGGGGGGGGGGGTGTTGGTTTAAGTTGGGTGTGTAGATTTTCAGTAGAAAGACGGGTGTATATTTTGTTTTGGGTTCACCTCGCGAATGTTTTGGCCTAACGTTTATTTAACTTACCTCAAGTTGGTCTAAGTGATGATATATTTTTCAGAATTTTTGAGAACAAAATTAGTCTGAAATGTGATGGCTCCTACGGTTTAGTACTGAAATCTTTGATCTTCGTAACTCAATTAAAGGGGCACAAGCTGAGATTATACGGGTTTATTAGCTTTTGCTGCGTATGCAAAATGTATTGTACTTACTGAAGTACATTTAGATATCACTTGCATTTAACTGAACTCAAACCTGGTATTAAGATATAACGCGTAAATGGTCCGATGACGTAATTTATCACACGTATCGAAAAATATTTTGAGGAAATCCCAACTATGCACTCATGCTGTTTTAACAATGTCAGAAGACAATTTTAATGTAAAAGACGTGCAACGTAGTTTAACATACTGGAATATTGTTTTATTTACTTGAAATGTTTTCACCAAGAAAAAAGCTTATAAACTCAGCTTGTGACACTACCACAATAAAATTTCTTTTCTTCAAATTTATCTCCTTTCTTGTACACATTTAATTCCACAGTATGTCTCTACGTCACTTATCTACATATTTATCTCCATAAATCTGACTCGATACAACCAACTTTTCACAAATTAACATTTATTTCAAATTTCATTTATTTGTATGAAAGTTTAATATCTTTTTCACCCCATTTCCGAATCGTTTTAAATTGCTTTTACTTCATGGTCGTCTACATAATAAGCTAATTGTCAAATGTAACCTGATTTTTTCCCCTGTAGAGGCAATCGCTAGGGGATGTGACGAATAAACTTCTCGCTGGGAGAGACACTATTGTGCCCAATACAAAGACGTTTGCACCGGCAAAATTTATTGCAAGAAATTTGAGAAAACGGACTGTTTGCAAACGTTCTAAGAGAAGGATTTGTCTATCACCAATAGAAGGTACGGTGTAATTATAAGTTGTACGTTCACACGTTTTGTCATATCTCAGCACATTCGTTTATATTATACAAGTGGAATTAGTGTTGTTTTCTTCTTCAAATCCATGTTGAAACTATAATGATGATCTAAGCAATTCATGGACAGCGACGATGCGTATGACTCAGAAGGGAGGGGGGTGTAATTGAATGGTGCGAACATATAGAAATAACTATATTTTCATCAGTTTTTATTGACAAAATATAATATTATTCACCACCACCACCACCACCACCACCACCACAACAACAACAACAATAATAATAACAACAACAATAATAACAACAACAACAACAACAACAACAACAACAGCACTAGTTAAAAAAATAACATTGTCGGCAATCCCTTTGGAAATTAGTGTTTATTTTTTGTACATGGAGAAAATTATTGAATATGCTAATTCTGGATGGTCTTGGTAATTCATAATGATGGTATATATATATATTTTCTCCATACAACATCAGAACGACAGGAGATCGACAAGGATGACCTTGACAAGGTTATCAGGGATGAGGAGATGGTAAACAGCACATGTAAATCATTATCATCTGTTGTTAGACTGCAATCCAAAGATCCCATTATCGAGTATTCTCCTGACATCTACAATTATCTAAAGGTATGTATGATTTCTCATTCAAATTCTTGGTACATCAGTAGCATGTGATCACCTGCAGGAACAATATCACGTTACTACAGTACAATATCACATGAGCTGCTGGTACAATATCACAAATCAGTGGGGATTGATCGGCAAGATGAACATTGCAAGAGTATGAATCTCGCAAGAAATCAGAATAGTTATTCTATGTCAATTTTTCAGCGCGCGCACACACACACAAACAAACAAACAAACAAACAAACAAAATACACTATCTCGATTACAAGCCTGTTTGTGCATATGTGACTCGCGCATCTTCTCTCTACAACTGTGACATCCTACACTTCGCTTCTCTAAATGTGTGCATATAGTGTACTGTATTTGTGCACTGGTGAGGATCAAAGTAACAGTCTGGGACAAGAGCTCGAGGCCTTTGTCATTATTCGTTTACCGACTCGCAGTGACACTGTGAAAACCCTTTAGGTCACGAGTATTTTCCGGTTGAATGAAGAAAAATATTTGACAATGACATAATTATACCAGCGCCAGTAATATCAAAAGAAAATCATGGATAGTAAAGGCAATTTTGAATGTATTTCAATCACAACAGAACAAGTGTGGTAGATAGACACACGTTGTCGTGACACTGACACAAGTTTTTATGTTGAACTACACCAGGGTATACATTCCATATTTTTGGCTTATGAATTATGCATGATATAATATGGTTCTATTTTTACCCCTAAAGCTTCATGAAGAGAAGAGCTGTCTCGGTGAGGAATTCTTAACGTCGACTGACGCCTCTTGTAGTAAACATCCTAGATCTATATTGGTGGACTGGCTGATTCAAGTACAGGTGCGCATGCGTTATAAAGTTAAATACGATGTTTTAGATAAGGGTGACTCTATTTTTTTAATGTTTCATATTGCCCGATCGACCCAAATTGTCAACTCCTGATCAGACATCGCAATAAAATATAACATTTATTTGCCCACCCTTAATATACATTTTGGAACAGCACCCTCTCTGGCAACATAAGCAAGTGTTTATTCAAGTATTTATTCAAGTAGGGGACCAGATATTGGTTTGTTCACTTTCATTAGTATCTATACATGAAGTGAAGTTCCTTTGGTGTTTAATTCATGGGGCATGTTTTTTTTTTTTTGTTTTTTTTTTAAAAACAAAAATAGACGGAATTCCGTTCTAGAAGACATCACATTCTCAGCATGGTCTTAATCACATCGAAAAGTGATAAAGCATTGCTATTCTTTACAGTGCAGTCGAAACAAGCTTCTCCTTAAAAAAATAGTATACATCGACTTGATTTAAATGGCTTCAATGCTTTACTTTCCAACTCTGATAAACAACATGGTAAGGCTTAAAAAATTAATTATTTGGTTCCGGTTACACGACCCCAACCTATTTTTTTACTGGCAACCCTAAGAAAAAAATGATAAAATCGCAAAAATTATGGTCTCGCAAGAAATAGTGGATGCGGAAACTGACATCAACTTGAGACGACAACATAAAACTGTTTTTCCAATCAATACAATTGTTGTACATTTGATAGGGAGAAATAAATAACACAGAGACCATGAAAAAAATATAACAAAATAAAATAAAAAATCTACCTACCCCACCTATTCTAAAATCGAGCGTAATCAGAACCACACAATTTCGTTTTTACTAGGCCTAACGTCTCTACTTCTACATATCAACTCTGTGCGCGCCACATCTATAAATTATATATTTATAAATTACTGGATTTATTATAAATTATTTTTTCTTTTGCATTCGAACTTGTCTAGAGCTGTTTCTATGTAAAAAAAAAAAAATATTGTGCCTGATGAGTGATAATACATGTAGATATTGTACTCGTCATAAGCTGAACACTATGTTACCGTAGTAGCAATTACAGTTATAGGCGATCGTCCAAATTGATGTGCATACCAGGGTGAAGTGTTGAATGTTTTTGTTGTCAAACATGATATACATCATGTCTCACAGCGATCACTGTACAAACTCTTACCCCACCCCAGGTTTGACCACCACGCTCGGTGGAGTCTGCTTAGCATATGACTGCATAATTGATACGAATATTCGAGAATGAATGGTGACTTGTGTAATATTATTTCTCTCTCCTTTTTTTCAGTCTCATCGTCGGCTAAACGACGAGACCCTGTATTTAGCTGTCAACTTGATTGATCAGTTCTTGAACCGTTCCAAAATCCATTTGGAGAAATTGCAGTTGCTCGGAATTACATGTCTGTTACTGGCTAGCAAGGTTGAAGAGTGTTTCCCGCCAGAGGTAAGGTATTCACGTTTTAACTTTCAAGTGGATTCAACTCTCAGGGCGTATCTTTTTTTCCCATTTACACGCATACATGTACGTGTAATTAAGCACGCACTCACATACGTACGTACATATATTACGTACATGCATACTTTTCACACGTATAACCGTTTATCACGCGCGGTTGTCGTTCTGTTCCATTACATTCAGATATGTTCAGGTGTTTACCTAACATTTCTTATCTCGCCGATATTTCGTTTGAAAAAGAATATTTATTCGAAACGTCAGATTTTTCATCTATTTATACAGACTGATTTATAAGTTCCATATGGATTTATTTTTTTCTGCATACATACATACATACATACATACATACATACATACATACATACATACACACACACACATAATACATACATACATACATACATACATACATACATACATACATACATACATATATACATACATACATACATACATACATACATACATACATACAAACATTTTTATCTCACTTATCTAAATGGCTCTCAGCTGTCTTTGATGTACGTAGACTGTCATCTGTGGATTAATGTTCAGGGAAAGAACTCGTGGTAAGATGCATATTTTTACCAAACGTTAATATTTTAATATATTTGTTGTACCTGTAGATTGACACGTTGTGTTTCTTGACCGATTACACTTACACCAGAGAAGACGTTATTTATATGGAAAGAATTGTTCTGAAGACGTTACATTTTGACACGTTTTACCCTTCCTGTTTTCATTTCTATGAACACCTCAGTGACACTTTCACTGGAACCGTTGAGGACCTCGAAAAAAAGGTATGGATGTTAGACCTTGTAAAGATACGTTGTCGTGTTGTTCCGCCGTCATCCACCCAGCCTTCTCTACCGATAGTTGGCAGTGGGGGCGCCCTAGGCTCAAAGTAGGGTAAAGTGCATGACAACACATATACATGTACTTGTAATTCAGAAATAGTATATACCTATATGCATGTTTTATTTCACATTATATGGGACTGAGATCTAGGAAATAAACTTTGACCAGAAAAACACGATAGTTTATCATAAATTAGACTGATGTGAATTGTACACGTTTTCATTTAAAAAAAAAATCGAACACTCACTTTAAATTTGTGTTGCTTATTTTGTTAAACTCAGCAGCCCAGCTATCTATTCCACCTCAATACCTTCTTCCTACAGCACACAAAATATGTCTGTTTCTCTCTGTTGACCGTCCGTCCCCCCCTCTAGCTCTCTCTCTGATCTCTCTCTCTCTGATCTCTCTCTCTCTCTCTCTCTCTCTCTCTCTCTCTCTCTCTCTCTCTCTCTCTCTCTCTCTCTCTCTCTCTCTCTCCCTATCTCTCTCTCTCATGCTTATTAGATGGGACCTCACGCGAAGGTAGCTGCAACAATTTGACCCCAATTGTCACTTTCTTCTACAGGTTCAAATCCAAAATCTTGCCAAGTATATGACGGAGCTGAGTTTATGTTCATCCAGTGTTTTCTACTTCCTGCCATCCATACGTATGGCTGCTGCTCTCTCATTGGCCAGGAAAATCGTACTTGGAGAGGATGAGGAGACAGGGACATGGACAACACCTAGTGTTGATATTATGGGATATGGTGAGAATGAACTACAAGCATGTATGCAGATCTATGCCATGTTACTAAAGAAGGCACCACGTGCAAGACAACAGGTATGTAGACAATAATTTGATTTCTTTTAAAGTTGTATCAGCGAAGGGGGCGGGGGCGCTTGAGGAGCATTGTGTAGTGGCATTCACTCTGACTCCTGGATTGGTGTTTTGTTTTTATTTTTCTCTTGGGTGGGTGGGGGTGGGGAGAGGGGCATAAGACCGAATATGTACAAAATTACTAATAGACACGAAGATATACAGGTACAGGGTGACAATCACATGCTTACTAGACGCAGCTAAACACAAGACAAGTATACACACGGTCGGTTGTGCTTATAAAGATGGGAAGGCAAAGAGAAAGGCTAAATTGTTCTCGAGTATCTTTTGAGTAAAATAAAAACAAACCTAGAGACAAAACAAACAAACATATAACCAACAAATAAACACAACACAGTCATTATATGATATTGATATTTGTGACGGTATAATATAAAGATTTTCACAATAATTGTGTTGATTTATATATATATAACTATTGATAAAATGTCTATGCAGGAGTAAACAGTGCTAAATACATCATATACATGTAGAGCGGTAGAAATAACTATTAATATCAAGCAAGATACTAAGGTGTCGTACAATGTTTCACGCTGTTGCGATCATCAGGCGACTAATTATAGTTAATGAAGTCCCCCAACATCGTGAAACACCATGTAAACGACTCCTTAATTAGTGCCTTGCTTGATATTATATTTTTGCGCTATATATATTTTTGCCGTTGTTTATGATCGCAAAAAACAATATATGCGCATGCGTTCCAAGGGTTTCACATAAAAGACGACTGGGCTAATAATTTGCATTTTGTGTGTGTCTTTAATAACCCTAGGCGGCTAGAACAAAGTACAGCAGTGTGTCAAGATACGGCGGTATCAGTCAATTTCCTATACTGTTAGAGTCACCTGCTGTCAAGACCTTGGCTGAATGTCCAAATTTGTCGAAGTCCTGCAATGATTCTGGGGCATGCCAAAATTGAAATACGGTTATGAATTACGACTTCTGGTGATCACGTCAGTGTCACTTTATATACCGTTGTCGAAGTACTCGTTGAAAAAATTGTGTCAACTGACGCTCAGTATGAATGTTATTTAAAGAACTGATATTTTGTGTAGTTTATTTATGTTCGTACGGTCCATAATTATTTAAATGTATATAACAAAATGAAAATCGCTTTCGTCGTGCTGAAAAAATAGCTCTCTAATATATAGTAGTGACGTTGTGTATCTGTTGGGCTCATAGAATACATATGTATTTGTAGAGTATGACGAGAACTCATCTGATATTGTACTGATTCGTGTGTGTACATATATAACTAGGCTTAGTTTTTGACCAACTTGTACATTTTGTAAAAAAAAAAATATAACACATTATTCTACTAACATAACTAAAAATACTAAACATATTTTGTATAATATTAGGTATTTTTGTACAGGATTACTAATTTCATAGAAAGCTAACACCATTTGCTGATTAATGAAATCTTCCTTATATATGTAAATATTACTAATAATTGCGCTATTTCTATTTTTTTTTGTAAATTTTGTATAAATTTCTGCACATACGAGTAAAGACTAACTGAAAATATTACTAACAATTGTACATTTTGTATGTTTCTTCAGGGTATGTATAAATATATAGCTAACATTCAAGAAATGGAGCAACTGGTAAAATTTACAATTGCCTTTCATTTATTCCAAGCACTATGTACATTTCAAGAAATCGACAATTATGTAGTTTTGTAGATATAATATACCAAATTATTGTACATGTATGCATAAATTTACTTGACAATACAGTGTTACCCTATATATATATATTTATATGTTATAATTAAATTTACTAATATATTTCACTCTTTTTTTTTGTATATTGGCACACTGTAAAAATGCACCATATTATAATTAGGGATGCTGATAAGTTTTCAAATTTATATTTATGACATGGACCTTTTTGAGTTGTGTTTCTTCGTTGTTATCATGTTTAGGTGTTTGAATATAATAAAATTAATAAAATATATGCGACTTTTGTCATTTTAGTTTTTTGAAGCGCCCTCTGACCGAAGTACAAAGTGTGCAATACCTGCGATATAGATACGAGTGAATCTTGTGTAATCCACGGAAAAAGATATACTAATTTAATAGTATGCATCATTAAAATTCCTGGCATCTTTCAACTGGTTTCCATCTGAAAGTTAACATTCAAGTAAGACCCAACTATTGTACATATTGAGATCTTCTAGTTGGCCTTGACCTTAAAATCGTCACAACTTGGACTTCTCCCAGGTATAAGCTACACCTCATACAGAGCTCGGGAAGCAAGTAAGAAGGGGTCTCCTTAGACGAGGTATGGGCGACACCACCCCTAATTGTTCTAAAAGTCTCTGCGGCTAATTCGATCGATCAGTACTAGTGGGCCTATACCGTCTCTAGCTAGATATCGACTCTAACCCATATCCCATAGGACCACCTGGCTGAATATTCATATACCTGTTTTCATGACGTCTACCTCAAAACCTTTATAAATTCATGAGTGTCACCAGCAAGCATTACACACCAAACCTGCACCTGGAGTTAGACCTCGATAAGTTGGAAGTGTGATCAGTACAATGAGTCGCGGTGTGAAATTTTCTCCTTCCAGACCAAGCACAAGAAGCTAGCTTATAATTATTTACAATTAAACACAAACAACTTAACAAACAAACTCAATTATAAAGACTGTACTCCAGGTGTACTCAGAAGTATGCGTAAGTAAATGAAAATAAATCACACACATAACTATAGCTTCCATTATCTACACACTTGCATAGATAGGCTATAGACTAGACTGACACCAATCCTTGGGATATATATTTTTGTGGTCTCATAAACTTAATCTTCTAAATTTTTCAAAATTCAAATGTTTTGAATTTGTTATTCATTTCAAATTTTGTGAAGGAAAATGAGGTACGGTCAACCCCCCCCCCTCCCAGTTACTAGTAGAAGAGGGCTATATGTGATCTCACCACTGTTACTCACTCACTCAGCTGACTATTTCACACAAAAAAGAAAACAGAAAACATTCGTGTTCAAATATATGTATTCAACTAAAACTTGAAAATAGCCCGTATACTTCAGCAAACCTATACACAGGCCTATAACTCATGGACACTTGTGTCTCGAGATGTGTTTCATAATATGATAAAATATCGATAATATTCACGTATTTGGTCGATAGTGTGTGAAGAGGGTAAAATAAAAGGGTTTTGAGGATAGGGTCGCGTTACAATACAAGTCCACACACTTGTATCGTAGATGAATATCCATGCTAATACCCCAATTGCAAGCAGCAGTGTGTGGACTTGCACGACCCTGGGAACCCGCCGGTGTTATTTTACCCCCTTCACGTATTATCGGTCAAATCATAGATCCTGCACCAAGGTGAGAAGGGTATATGGCCAAATACGTCAATATATATCGATATTATATCATATTTTGAAACGTATTTCGGGACACAAGTGTCTGTGGCCTAACCTGTGAGGTTACTGCAGATATTAGAATCATCACGTAATATTACATTATTTAAAACTTGGGTACCGGGTTGTGATGATATATATATATATGTAAAGTATGCATGGAAGTTAGCCAGTCTATGTCTACCCATTTAGGAAACCTGTGTATGTAACTGTATCTGTTTACGTTTGTTTACAACAGGTACACGACCCCCCCCCCCCCGGTGATCTTGGAAAGGCAGGGTATACTTTATAATAGCAATTTAAATTTCTATGTCTCCTAGTAATGAGCCATAGAAAGTTACTGGTAGGTCTACGGCCTTCACCCAAACAGTAACCATTCATTTTGTATAGAGCACGTATACTACGCTATTCGCCTAATTAAACTGATATCAGGCTCCATGCGATCATTTGGGGATCTCCGTCACGATTGGTGTTCGTAGCATGCTGATTTCCGTCCTAAATGTTGTCACCTTGTAAATTTTTAAAACAATCACAAATGTAACATTTACGTATTCATATAAAGGTCTTCATATTTCCGTTCATGAAAGTCACGGTCTATGGTGCTCAGTTTTACCGCACGACCCATAGGTACACCCGGTTTGATCTGTTTCCTGGAGATTTTCGGGCCGTGCGGTAAAATTCAATAGAGTCTATGGACGGATCGAAGGGCCGTGCGGTAAAAAAAAAATATCACGTCATGCATGCCCTAGTCTTGTGCAATCTTACATACTGCGACTCATTTGCCGCGCCAATTAGTCTAGAGGTACTCTGGGGGCTATATATTTGTCTGCTATTACCAGAGAGTGTACGCGTATTCTAGCTACACGACAAGAAGAGTTTCCAAGGTAAGCGTATAATCAATTCCTTTGCTCAGGCTAGACATATCGACATTTCACTCCAATGTCCTTTCAGACGTCATAATACTGTGTAGTACTATTGTGTGTACGCCGGGTACATACGTCATGTGTCGCCGGTCGGGCGTTGTTCACGAAGTACCCAATCTGGGAAAATCAGTTCGTATTATTCAAGTATTCAATACATTTAAAATAAATATGTTTATCCATTTCGAATGTTAATGCTGTGTTGTTTATTCCATGTGTTTTATAAGCCTTACCCGTTGTCTCCGCTCTCCCCTCGGCCGTTGATAAAAAGATGATGAAATTTCGACATGCCGCGCTCGGTGTGTGGCACCGGTCGCGTAGCGTTCCGCTTTATACCCACCACAATACATCATAAATGCCTAAATGTAATATCTCTGAATTCACTCAAAGTATTCGGTAAATTCCTGAATATTTATCAGACACTGTGGATTTATATATTTTGACATCGGCGAAATTATGTGTACCAATATGTCCACCGGAGATCTACTACTACGTACATGTACACAACGCTAGCACTGATATCCGGCCGGCATGTCTCGGCAATGAAACGATCCGAATGCGACTAAATCTCCGGCGATGTTATAAATTTGTTGAACATAACGATATACGAAATCAGTGGATGTGCATAAATTTGAGTGAAAACAACGTATCACATTAACAAAATCGCTGAATATCCAGAAATTTTTCCGACGTGCGTGAACGTTACACAAATATCGAATGACAGCAGCTGCGTGAGACCCCCTAAGTAGCTTAACTTTATTTGAAGAATTACATTATTGTGTACGCGTTGTGAGCGTTCGATTATCCGAGAATAGACAACCTTGAATATTTCAGTTCAGTTTATTTTGTCTGACGTACAGTTTTATTTACGTTGGTAAATTTACTAAACTTAAACAACCACAAAATTTGCATTTGTTTTCGCTGATCGACAAATATTGAAATTAGTTTCAACTGAGATCAATCACACTATTGCATTGTCTTTGCGCGTGTTGCTAGGGAGTTCACTAGGTATAACCAGGCGTAAGGCATATGTACGACTATGTAAGTGTCAAACTCTGAGACAAGCACCGTGCGCTTCCCTCAGGTAAGTTAAACTGATTTAGTATACACACAGTCTGGGAGAATAACGGGTAAAACTTATTTTGACTGTCAATGACGTACGTGTGAATGGCTTTGTTATTGAAATTTGTGTTGCATATACTAGTAGTTTACGATTCATTGATCAGCGCTCATTCATTCGACGTCTGTTTTCATTTCAGCCACAGCGCTAGCACGGAAGCAAGGAAACCCGGCCCGGCCGGACAGACACGTTAATAACACCCAAGATTTCGATCTCATTTCAAGACCACAGCAACGAGTATGGAGAAATCATTTACACTGACTTGTTAAAGCTCTTACGAAAAATGAAAATGGATAAACTTGAAGTAATTGATCGAAAACTTGAACTCGAACCTGATCGAAAAATCCATGGCCTTCGACCGCCGCCGCATGTACCTCCTGAGGGCGGCTGGGGTTGGGTTGTGTGTGTTGCCTCATTTTGGACCAACGGTACCGTTTTTGGCATCTTGAATTCATTTGGAATTCTTTTTGTTGCTATGCTTGACGATCCCGACCTTAAGAAGTCCGGAGCAGATGCTTTTAAAACATGTAAGTAGTTCGAAAGTTTCTTTCCTTACTTTTTTTGCACCGTACCTCGGATCGGACTTCTTGTAATTTGGCGGAAATCTCGACCGCCGCTCCGGGGAGTTTGGTTTTGGTTTTGATCTGATCGTTTTAGACATGTACGTAAATTCACCGATGAATCGCATATAAATATATATATGCTACATAACTTAGTCATGGAAGGTACATTGTGTATTTGTTTTTATATTCTGTGTCGATCTCCGTATTTTTCACGGACGTCGTAAGTTGTTGTGTGCTGCCACAGAAGTTTCAATAAACTGATGGCGTCTGGTCAGCTTTCCAATTCCCGTTCTTTTATGATGTGCACGGCTTATTTAGCGTTACGTTTGCCTATTATGAATTTTGCCCGTCTCGCACAATAGCTGTCAGCGATCAGCTGGTCGACCATTGTGTAAACCACAGTGACGTCGCTATGCAACACGTTACTGTGCCGAGTATATATAGTTATATATACATAAACGGACATAAAATGACCGCAAAACATATACGTATACTGGATTTTAACGATATTTGACGTCGCGGGCTTTACCATGTTAACTGAGCAACACTATGTACATAGACGGGATATTGATACACAATGACCTATGTGCCCAGCCCTATGTCATACTGTTCCGCCTTTTGTGTCCTTCGACAATTAACTTGCGTCACTGTTGGTTTAAACTTCTCCTTAAAAATTTATGTTATTGAATTTTTTAGTACGAGACACACAGGGTTTAAATCTTAATACTTGTCCGAACATAGTCAACGGTCTAAGCTGTAACGGATTTACATGCAACTTCGATTCGTTCGTATTGCACCAAAATTTCTACCGTGTTTTGCATTGAATGAAGTCGAACTGCCAGCTCTCGCTGTCTCGTTAACATACAATGGGAACAGCTGATTGAAGTACAGCTGATCAGGACATACGTAATTGAATTCATAATTTATGCTAATTACCCCTGTGAAGGGCTGAATTTAAATCTTTAATCCTTGCATAAATTATTACGATGTCTTTCAACAAATATGATTAATTCATCAAAGTCAAATACAGTTTATGTAATCGGAATGTGAGTATTTTGACATTTTTGAGTTCATAGAGATCTTGGCATAATCGTTAGTATAATAATTACTCCAACTTCGAATTCCAAGGTGAGATTGTCTTGTTGTACACTACCATGGAAGTAGAACCCCTACTACACACAGAGGTCATGTTAACATCAACAATATTTACAGACAAGCAAACATTTGATAACTTTAAACATTTGACAACTGTTACAGAAATAAATAAAAGGGTAAAACATACTGATAAACAATGCATACCTCTGCCATTCTTTATGAAAAATGTTATTTTAATACCAATTCAATTCAGTTCAATTCATTTATTTATATTTTTATGTACAAACCTGCTGTCATCCCCATTTCTCTAGGAATAGATCAGACTTTACCTTTCAAATAAATGGGTTCAACCAAAACTTTTGATTTTTGAGGGGTGGCAGGAGTAAAGGATGAGGTGTTATACATACACAACATATATATTATATATATATATATAGTGTGTGTGTGTATATATATATATATATATATATATATATATATTGTGTATATATATATGCATATGCATATGTATATGTATATATAACATACATATACTTATATAAGTCTATACATCATGGATTTACCTTGACAATTCAGTTAAATAGTGATTTAAATAATCATGCTGGATGTTTTATTTTTTTTCTGAGTGCAATATAATGTTGTACACACACAATGTAATAGCTTTTTAAGGATTTGTTTTGGTTGGTTTGATGGAAATAACTGAAAACAAGTCAAATTTGTCATTGATAAATATAACATTTTACTTAGATATATTTAAGAAACAAAAGGGCATATGATACAGTAAACACTTTTGCCATGATAATTAAATCACTGAAACTGGAGCTAGGTATTTGAATTTCTTAACTTTAAGAAGTATGTATTCAACTTCACAGGTCATTGAACTTGAAGTTCAAGTCTTTTTCTTAGTGA
Organism: Glandiceps talaboti; assembly: GCF_964340395.1. Classification (NCBI taxonomy): domain Eukaryota; kingdom Metazoa; phylum Hemichordata; class Enteropneusta; family Spengelidae; genus Glandiceps; species Glandiceps talaboti. Next base: position 13,727,209 of record NC_135551.1, on the reverse strand, counting down.
ATTCTTTTGTTAGTGTAACAAACACTAGTCTATCAAAACAGTCAATGGCTATCTAATAGGAGAGAATGATATTGATAGATTGGCTTGGGGGGAAGCGTTTGTATGTAAAATACAACCCAATTGAAAAGAAATGCATTAACTTCAAATAAAACATTACACTGAGATACAAGGCTGGTAAGGACAAAGCTAGTCTCTATGTTAAAAGTTCATTTGGAGGGCAGAATACCAGTAACCAACCATGTATGATGGTGAAAATATGCATATACTTTTACAGGGGCATATACGGTTCACAGTATTGGTCACACTTTTGGGCTTCAGAAATTTGCTTTTTGAAGTAGACATATAATTTAAAAGATGACCTTCATGTCTTGAAAGGTCAAGTTTAAAACCGAATTTAGCTTATTCGTGGGCTAACTTCACATTGCTGATTTCAGCCATGATCATACCCTGCTGTAATTTGAGGAACAATGATCAAAATGTCTGTCAAAATAAAACAGTAGAAATTATATTTCAAGTTAGACAAGCAAAAAGAAGTTAATTAACATATTTTTAGTCTAGACTGAGACCTGCTGTATTCATTATCATGGGTTGTTGCTTCAATTGAAAGTATTGTCTAGCTTTATAGTGAAGTCCCTCAACTATTTACATTTGCAAATTGCTGTTAAAATAACATATTAAAAAATATGTCTTAACATATTGAAGAACAGTACAGTTATTGTATCAGGTGATTTTCTTATACTAATAAATCCCAATATAAATAGTCTAAGAATGTTTACTATTAGATGTCACCTGATGCTACAGTCACAATATAATAATACAATAATCAAGGACAACTAACTTGAAAGCCATTGCAATAAAGTAAGACTATTGTTAGTCTGGCTATGTGTGTGTGTGATATCAGAGGTGACTTGCTTTTAGAAGAACATCTGAACATTTCTCAGATATTTGTGTTTTATCTGAAAAAAATTAGTTATTTTACTCACTGAAACATCACTACTAATCATGACAATTCAATTGTTGTATCACATTTTGATTTGATAACATAACATTTATGGGTGCATAATTGGATGTTATTCCCCAATATTTTTCTTCGTTCAGCCAAGGAAAATACAAGTAGTGACAGCCCTTAGGTCATGAGTATTTTAAGGCTGAATGAAAATATTGGAGAATAATATAATTATACCAGCGCCAGTAACATCAAAGAAAAATTGGGGAAAGTAATGGTAATTTTGAACGTTTTGACTCATATTTCAAACACAGCAGAACCAGTGACATAGATGCGCGTTGTTGTGACATAGACACGCATTATATAATTATATTTCATATTTTTTGTTCTGAATGGCTCATGCATGCATGGTATAGCAAAAACTGTTGTTGGGGTGAAGATCATCATATAAAAAATGTGCATTTATAAGCAACCCTTTTGTTGCCATGTGGAAATTTTATCCTAATTTCTACGCACAAAACAACATAATGATACATCTTAGGTGACATTTCTGGAAATAAGTATTTGCTCAATGAAAATAGTGTCAGATAAAATTTGACCCATATCCAGGATATGTATATTAAGTACTACAATCAGTGTGGACAATTTAATTGTTGATTGCACTAGCTAGAAATATTGAAATCGATGATCAAAATGCATTGAAAAAACAAAAGAATTAAATCTGAGAGCATAATAGAAATATTATATCTATTGTTTTTACCTACTTGATCTCATTAAGGTTAATGACATGTATGACATTCGTTTAGATGTTTATGCCACTTTCATCTATAGGTACCACATTTACATACAATAGGTAAGGTACGTGACATCAGGGTCGGTCAGCCGTTAATGGAAAATTTTCAGAAGGTGGTAAACAACCCTCAGTACTCAAATAAAAGTAGCATATATTGTTCATAAACCTTTGTGGTGAGGTTTTTTTATGCGCTCGTCTGATTTCAAAATCTGATGACGTCTGGCTTCACTTGTTTTGTGTTTAATGACAAAAGAAAATGTCTGTATTTGTGAACTGATTCTTTTACCGCTCTGTTAGTTTTCTAAGAGTGAAGGAAATGTTTTGCTCCCGATAGTCTGGTTAGACTGACCCATTCGCACTTGTTATTTTTCAAAAAACAGCTCATGATTTGAAAGCTGACGTCTAAAACGAAGTTTCAAAAAGATGTTTTTCGAAAATATTCGAGCAGGAAAGTAATGATATACTAGTATATAAGTGGTATTGCAGGATAACTGAGTCCAGTCAAACTTATTTCTGTCTTTAGTATTGATTACTGCTATTCACTTAAAAGGAAGGTGAAGTCAGGTTTATTTCTGCCTTACCACATTTCAATTAATTATTGATATCAACGTGTGTATGATTTTGATAACACAGAGCACCTCAATAACTTACACAACGTTGAAATCTTCTAAAGAAGCCCTACTGCGCTTGACATGTGTTCAGCCTTTTTTTGTGGGCATTTCCTGCAAGGCTTTATGGGAGAACCTCTTGTGATGTCATAATAGAAATTATATATCTATTGTTTTTACCTACTTGATCTCAGGTTAATAACATTCATGACCTTCATACAGTTGTTCATGCCACTTTCATCTGGGAGTGTCTTTTTAATTTGTCTGTGGTTCTAATTCAACAGGTGTTTATGCTCATAGTAATATTATTTCTTAAGTTTCATCATGTCATAGAGTCAATGCTGTCCTGTTCCAAGGTGCCTTGAAGACAAAATGCTCTGTATGAGTGGGTCCTGGCAAGTTTCACCATAAAACGTAGCTGTTAAACAGAAGGAGAAAAAAGATACCAGCTGTCATCCACTGTTTATCTTTACACCATCTTGATCCCAACATTTCTTTCATGATACAGAATACTTGCAGACACCTATTTTTATTGCCCCCCTTTTTGCTATGAAATGTATGTATGTATGTATGTATGTGTGCAAGCGTGCGTGCATGCATGCATGTATGTGTGTGTGTATGCATGTATGTATGTATGTATGTATGTACCGTATGTCTGTCTGTCTGTCTGTATGAATGTATGCATGCATGTATGTATGTATGTATGTACATATGTATGTATGTATGTATGTATGTATGTATGTATTAAAATTTGGACATCCATGGTTAAAGAGCTGCTACTAGAAATGGACAAAGAAGTTCTGACATCTAAAGTCTAGAAACAAAAGCAAGGTTAAATTCTTTTCAAATGTTACGTTCTTTATACTGCGCTGTGCTCTTATTATCTGTAAAATGTTGTGAACCTTTTCAAACACATGAAAGTAATGGGTTTAAACTGACCATGAACCTCTCCACCTTGTCAAGTATGTAACATGAATGATGGGGTGGTTTGTTATGTCTGATTTATATCACTGACATGTCGCCTAAGGCCATGAGTACGTATACTTTTAAGATGAGGTCCTTTCACTTTCTCTACCCAAGGTGAACCAAAGTATGAAAATACTCTTTTTTCTAGATATCTACATGTCTTAAAAGTGGTCATATGGATGAGAATTGGGTATTTCTTTTAAATTTTTAGTTTACAAAATACAAAACAATTTTATCATTCCTTCCAACTTGAAAAAAATCATGTGAAACAACATATGCCAAGTCTGTATTTGTATATAATACAGTGCAAAAGATAAAGAAATGTGTAAAAACATTTTTACACACATCTTTTAGCTTTTCGCAGTGTATTGCATTTCAAAGACAGAGTTTGTCGATGTTCATGGTTTCACGCTGATTTTTCAAGTAACAAGCCACAATAAAATTTTGTAAATTATATATCCAAAATAAACACCCAATTCTCATCCATATGGCCACTTTAAAGACCCACTTCCAATGAGGATTAGAACACAGGAGTGTATAAAAAAAAGGTCTGGTAAAGCTATAGAAAAAAGTTGGTCCAGAACACAAGAATGATCCTATGTAGATTCCTTATGACTTCATCAATGATAAGATAACACTAATGTGAGAATGTGGGATTGAAATCTTGGCCTTTAAGAAGTTCTATCATTTGAACTACGTTCATCATCCACTGATGATAAATTCAACAAAACATATCTATTTTAAAAGCGCTTTCTAAATTTTACATCAATGTCTTGCTGTATTCTCCCAAACAATAGTTCGTCATATTGGATTTTCACACTACATGTATACAATTTCTTTGATTGCTTAATTGGTTGATTAATTCACAAAATTATTAAGCATTCAATCAGACCAGACTTTAATTACTATATGTACAATTTTCAGTCAAAGTGGTATATCTCATGGAGTTCAGCAGACTAGGGGAACTTGAGAAACAAGCTGAAATTAACAAAAAAATAAATCAACAGGTTAAAAACAAACTTTAAAATTAGAGAAAAAGTAAAAAAAAAATATATCAATAAACAAATCAATAATGTAGTACAGTATAGGTAAAAATGTACAACTTCAAAGTAAAACAACAAATAAATTGTTGTGGTATTGAAAACCCTCCAAATTAGGCTGTGATAATATTCAACAGACTTTTTGAGTGCATTATTGATTCCTACACCTGTTAAAACCATATATGTCATCATTGACCGTCACTGTGTCTGATATGTAAATACATAACTCCCCATTATCGATTTTACACCTGTTGAAACTTGAGATATGTCAGATATACATGCTTATACATATACATTGTATATGCTTTATATATATATATATATATATATATATATATATATATATATATATATATATATATATATATATATATATATATATATATATATATATATATATATATATATATATATATAGGAAGTCAGTGGTAAGATTTGTCCGTAGTACAGTGCTCGGTACGTCTGCACGCAGAGCGGAGTATATGTTGAGGGTAGAAGAAAATCAAGTCGGGTTTTTCGTCTCTACAAGCCTGTTTCGTGAGTAAATCACTCGTCAGGATATATATATATATATATATATATATATATATATATATATATATATATATATATATATTATACACACACCTATATATATATAACTAATATATAATATATATATTTACATACATACATACATACACACATACATGTATACATACATATGTACATACATACACACATACATACATACATACATACAGTCAGATGCACATATACATTCATACATACATAAATACACACACACATACATACTGGTATATTCACCTCTCATATATTAAACACATAGCCAGACTAACAATAGTCTTACTTTATCTTAATGGCTCTTAAGTTAGTTGTCCTTGATGACTGTGTTTTTATACTGTGACTGTAGCATCAGGTGACATCTAATAGTAAACATTCTTAGGCTATTTATATTAGGATTTATTAGTATAAGAAAATCACCTGATCCAATCAAATAAACAATGAGACACACCCCCTAAAATGAAGTTGTTGGCTTTCATAGTTTCCCTCGACACACCCCCCTTAATACCCACTTGAGCAGATAGCATTGATTCTGTTTATCATCAGTGGCTTCTTCCCCTGACACACCCCCTGATATGTAAATATATGTTTACATATAGATATTGTAATGGGCACACCTTGTTTATCTTGAAATGTTTATCTCAAGTTAGAGACTAAAAGAAACAGTCAACACACAAACAAACAAACAAACACATATATTAATACTATTTTTATTGTGTGTGTGTGTGGGGGGGGGGGGGGGTGAGCAATCCAAGCAATAGAAATCTAGTAAAACTCATATAGATATCCATAATGATAACCATAGATTTTAATAGTGAGGTAAATTGCAGTGCAGTAAACCAAATCTAACTAAAATGCAATGTCATTCACTATTTTAGCAATTACCTTTGTTTTTTACTTGTATTGTCCTTGCTTGCAATTGGTATTACATGTTCAAGGGCAGGGACCAAGATCAAAATGTGAACATGCACCACAAAAGACAAAATAATGGTAATGGTAACAGTGAATAAATAGCCATTCACTACATGGCGTGATTGCAATCAGATTGTGCGATAAACAACCCAGGGAACTCGAGGAGCATTTTAAATGCATTATACAAACCTTAATAACAACACTATGTATTACAAGTAAAAACTCATTTTTGCTGTTGATTTTTTTACCATAATTTGCACATGAAAAAACAAACTATCCCCCAAACAACCAAAAAACAAAAAAATGACAATAAGTTATCTATATTTCAATAGATAGAGTAGAGATACTGCACTCTAATAAGTACATATGTATGTGTATACAGTGTTAAGGAGTTTAATGTAATTGTACAGGTAGTAATATTTGTATAGTCTTGTAGTATTTACATGTACTTCATATACACAGATAGAGGTCTATCTCTGGGTCTATCTACTATACAGGATTAAATGTGGCTTGCAAGACCTGATTTTCAAACAGATTATTTACAGGGAAGAGAATTGGGAAGTATCAAGACAGCAAATATTGGGAGACCTTCATTGACATTTTACTGTGATAATGTATTATCCTAATATATGTGAAAAAAAATCAGCATATAACATTAGTTTCTGATGCCACTCTAGTAGTTATTTTTTCTATCTTTATTCTGTTTGGGATTTTTCTTTGTTTTTCTCTATATAACTATAATAGATTAATTTAATTATTTGAGTAAACATAATTTTGACTTGTTGGGTTCAACTAGTGTAGTGTAATTTAGCTTAGTTTAGTTTAGTGTAGTTTAGTTTCATTTAGTTTAGTTTACTTTACTTTACCTTTTGGCTTGTTTTAGTGCAGTTTAGATTATTAACTTACTAGTAGTTTGGAGTTTAGTTTACTGATGTCATAAAGAAAAACAAACAATTAAGAGATAAGGACACTGGAGCATGGATATACTATTTTCAAGAAAACTCTCTTTAAGGAGTGCCTAAATACGCACAAACTAGCTAATGTAATTTTAGTCACATTTAGACCAGACATAGTTTTGATGGACTTTAGTTTACTTTACTATATTTTTTGTAATGTAAATATTTTGTGTAAACTTTTTTTTTTCTGAGTTTTTATTTGAGGGGGAGGGTCCAAGTAATAGAAGAGTGTAATCTAGTAAAACTTGCATAGATTTCCATAACAGATTTCGTGCCCCGTTTATGATGCTTATGGTATATTCTGTGTAATCTCTCTTGAGAGACTGGGAGTATACTGTAAACAGGCTATAGACATTTAGTGTGGCATTGCAGTTAACCAATCTCATTAAAATGCAATCATGTCATTCACTATTTGCCATTGCCTTTGTTTTTTGCTTGACAATGTATTGTCCCTGCTTGGTATTACATGTTCAAGGGTAGGGGCCAAGATCAAAATGTGAACATGCAACACAAAAGACAAGACAATGGTAATGGTAATATAGTGAATAAATAGCCATTCACTACATGGCATGATTGCAATCAGACTATGTGGTAAACAACCCATGGAACTGTAGTACAATGTAGTATTTTAATTGCATTATACAACCCTTAATAACAACACTATTATTAGCAGTAAAAAAAATTCATTTTTAGCTTTCTATTTATTCTGTTTACCATACTTTGCAAGTAAAAAAAATCCCCCAAACAAACGTTATCTATACTTTAAATAGATAGAGTAGAGATACTGCACTCTAATAACTACATTTGTAAGTGTGTACAGTATTAAGGAGTTTGATGTAATTAGTCATGTGGTATTTACTTCATGTACACAGCTAGGTTTATCTGCTCTCCGTGGATTGGCAATGGTAGACATCACCAATATCAGCACATGTAACATTCTCTAAGCAGGAATTTACAGGGAAGAGAATTGGGAAGTATCAGACAGAAAATATTGGAATATCTTAAATGATGTTTTACTGTGATATGTATCTCTTTTTTGTGTGTGTATGTCCTTTTTTGAAAAATGACATTATTTTTTTTTGTAAATGTCAGCATATAACATTAATTTGCAATGCTGTAGCTGTCCTTTTCTCATTTCTATTCTATTTTTCTTTTCTTTTCTGTTTTTTTCCTAATGTAATTGTTTAGTTTAAGTAATTGTCTTGTAAAAGTTTGGCTTTTTGGGTTCATTAGACTAAGTTTAATGTAGTGTGTAATGTAATGCAATGTACTGAAGTGTAGTGCAGTTTAGGATAGTGTAGTGTAGTGTAGTGTGGGCTGTAATGTAGATTTTGGCTTGGTTTAGTGTAGTTTGGAGTACTTTTGTTTCATTCACCGAGTTCAGGGTAGTTTACTTCATAATATTAAAAAAAAAAAAGCAACAGAGAAGGGGATGGTATAAAATTTAACAAAACTTAACTCAGTGGATCTCTAAACACACAAATTAGCTAATGTAGTTTTTTGTATAGTTCAGTTCAGATCAGACTTAGTTTTGATAGACTTTAGTTTACTTATAATACTATGCTTTGCTTTCTTAAATTCACTTACTTAGTGACTTAATAGTCATATATACACAAGGTAGGAATGTTTGAAAAAAGTTAAGAATTATTAAAATTATGTTAATCTTGATCTTTATATGTTATATTATAAACTAAAAAATAATAATCCTTTGTGAAAAATAATCAATGTATTTGGGAACAGCTGTTGCTTTCTGTATGTGAAAACGTGATTAACATATATTAACTTAACATCAGGTGATATGTACTTACATGACTACAAACTGCACTTCCTAACTATTTTACATATAACCATTCTTGTGTGTACTTGCTCTATTTTCTGCTGGGGGTCTTTCAGCATCAAGTCAGGAAAGTAATACGATCTAGCTTACTATACTGTGGTCTAGCTGTTGACCTTCCCTTTCCTCTGGGTATGGTCGTCAAGTTCACAGGAAACCAGTCAAGTGGAAAATAGAATAAATATGATCATGTATCAGATCTTTTCAGAAATACATGTAGTCATGGACATCTCTCCCCATCCACCCTCACACACAGAAAAAAAGTTTAAAATGATCAATAACACAAACAAAATAAAATAATACGAAAAATGAAAGGAAAGCTAAATGAAATAATTGAAGAAAAAAAAAATGAAGCAAGAGCCCAAACTTATCACTAAATGCATGCCATTAATCATTAATACTTCATCTATATTTATCTAATGGCTGGATCTGTGACTAATGGGTCAACATTACTTAATGTACAGGAGGATGAAGGATTGGTTAGATTGGGCATTGCAGAATCACAGATCCAACCTTGCACAGTCACATACCTGCAGACTATCACTATCAGGCTACATTTCGTATGTGTTGAAGATACCTGCATGTATTCCATCAAGTTACAATTTAGGATATTATTACAAAGACAGGGCTGATGTTATCTGCATTTCTTAAAACTTACAGATAAATCACTTTCGCCAACCTGCACTGTGTGACCTCTCTGATGTAGAGGTTTAGGCAAATCTGGTTTAACAGTTGTAAGGCCTGCATCCTGTAGACGGGTAAGGCATGGTGGGAAATAAACAATATTAGGAGCTTCAGTAAGGTACATGTATGCTGTGACGGGACACCCTCGTGCATCGGTCAACCCTTTTCACTTAGAGTAAGTGAGTGAAGGAGGACCAGCACGATGTACGCTTACAGTCTTGAAGCTGCGCACTTCTTGAAAAACACAACACTGTGGCCAGCTGTGTGAACACAGAGAAGCTCCTATCAGTGTTTATTTCCCATAATACCTCTCTCCAGGCCTCTTCTAATCCAGATCGGCAATGAGTTAATTAAAAGTATTGCACATGGTGTAGTCTGGAACTTCTTTTAAGTGATGCAGGTGCCATAGATACCAATCTATATATTAGAGAAATTTGGAATAAATAAGATGTGATTAAAAGGAATGTGTATGTCAATTAAATAAATAAACAAACTAATAATGCTTGTCCATGGATGTGTTCCATACTGCAGACTAACTCTCCTACAGGCCAATGTATGTTACTCATGCAGGAATTTGAAGATAAAACAGGGATATGAGTTACACTGTTATGATATGACTTGTGTATATATACATGTATGTAACCTTTAACCTTTGTGACTAGACAATGTAGAACTTTGTAATACAGCCTGGCATTATGAGCAAACTGATGATTCGGTGAGCAAATATGCCTTAAGTAAAAAAGTCAGACTTTAATAAAGTACATTTCCTGCTTTTAGTCCATGTGTATTGATTGCTGCTCCTAACTGAATGCAATGTACATTTAAATAAAAATTACAGGTGATATCATACAATATCACTTTGTGCAATTTTGAAATCTTGTATTGAAGCCTTCCCTACACTGCTCTTAGTATATACTGTGTACTGCATACTGTGTTCATCGACTTTGGGGATTTCCAGCAAGGGTTGTTGAGAAAACCTCTCCCAATGACATCACATATTTGTATACCACAATCTCTTCATCTTGACAAATACAAAGTGTGTCAATGCAGGTGTTAATTTCTAGAGTAGATCACAGGGGAAAAAAGAAATTGTGATAATACCAGTATTAAACCTGCTTTGTTCAAGTTACTGACTATATTAATTTTCTTTTTTGAGTATTGATTTTTCACCTGTGAGTATTATTTATGTACTCATTATTTTAAGATAACTTTGCATTTTTTTTGTTGATTTCACCAGCTGAATGTGGCTGTCATAAAATACATTTGATCACCATGCAAATGACAATTACTGCACTTAGACAGCTGTACATGCTTATTTCTGATAATACACATTGTACATGTACCATGTATGCCTATAGATATTTAAACAACAGGGGGTGTACATTCTATGTCTGGACAACAAGTCACCTAAGTCTAGTCCCTATACAGTATATCATTACGGGTTTACATCCAGACTAACAAGTCGTAGGCATGCACACACGTGTTAGTTGTGAATGTAAATTTGGACATTCTCTTTATGCACCGGGTATAGGGCAATTAATCGAGAAAAGTTCACAATTTCTACAACAATGCATTTCAGAATGTAAACCATATAAATGTAGCAGCAGTATTAAAAGTAAATAACATATTCTTTGTCCAATGTAGGAATTGTCAGACAGACAGTATTTACACTGCATACAATAGTTGTCATAGAAACAATATCAGTATACATCTTGTCTGTAAGATATAAGGTATGTGTCGCCAACTAATATCAGCTTCCACTTCACAGAGAGGGCTGACTGACAAGACAATTTATCTAGAAACAGGACATCATAATTGTGTCTATAGGTTCTTAATTCTAAAATTTTTAAGCTTTCATTTCTTTCTAGAGAAGAAAGGTAAAGAAAGAACAGCATAGTCTGATAAAAGGATGAGATTATAAGCTTAGATTTGACAATGATATACATATAGAAAATGTAGGGAGTGTATATATGTCTGTATATATTATATATATATATATATATATATATATATATATATACATGTAGTTTTGGTAGTACTGGAACTCTTTCTTGGTTGTAACTCGGAGTTTCACGCATGGTGCGATCATCAGACAACGAGTTGTCTGATGATCACACCATGCATGAAACTCCGAGTTACAACCAAGAAAGAGTTCCAGTACTACCAAAACTATTACGCTCTGCCACTGCGGTATAGAGCACTGTCTTAGCAGATTGATACTCACCGAGTTATATATATATATATATATATATATATATGTGTGTGTGTGTGTGTGTGTGTATCCTTGTCTATTAATACAAATAGTGCTATCTTTGGAATTTACAAATATATTGACTGTTTTTAAAGAGCCTGTGTATAAGCTTACATGTACATAATAATTGATAGCAAAGGTAGTATGTGATTTCTTGCCTGCCCAGGGATGGTGCTCATAACCATAGTGTTGATGATACAAGATCTAAAGGTGTGAGACATCATGAATACCATGGTCAAGAGCACTGATATAAACACCCCATTCTACCAATATACACTGACAGACCCATTACCCACCTCATTCCCAGCACATGCATACTGTCTTAAATGTATATACACTTAAAGTCTGTTCTTGTGAAGATTTTTACAGCCATGCATGCACTTATCAGAATGAGGAGAATAAAATAGCAATTTCATGAAGTAGGCGTACAGTAAAGATCTTCATGAAAATTGGCAGAAAATGTCTCATGCTGTGAATGATTAAATGTGACCAGGATGTGACCTACATTGTTGCTACTTGTTCACTTTGACCCTACTTTACGATATAGGTTATCAGAGCTTATCTCTCGAAGTGTTTGTCTTTATATGTATACTACATTTTGTATTAAATTTCATCTGTACATACCTTGGGAGATAAGTTTTATCCACTAAATGCATTGCTGAGAAGTTGTTGTCAGGGACATATAGTGTGTAACTTTATTTGTGGTGTTTGCTGGTTATAGTTTTGTAGAAACGGGTGGTATAAATGTGGTCTTCGGTGGTTACAGGTTTGTTGAAAGGGGTGGGTATAAATGTGGTCTTTGGTGGTTACAGGTTTGTTGAAAGGGGTAGGTATAAATGTGGTCTTTGCCGGTTAATACAGTTTTGTTGAAAGGGGTGGGTATATATGTGGTCTTTGGTGGTTACAGTTTTGTTGAAATGGGTGGGTCTGATATAACTTTGTTGTCTTTGATGAGTACTTTTGTTTAAAAAGGGCACACTGTAACTTTATGTTTTAGGTGGTTATACTTTTCTCCCCCTTAAAGGGACAAGAAAAACTTGAGTCACAGCTACTGCACAGTTTGAACAATTTATACAGTAAATCTGGTATATTGTGGGTTGTCTGACTGAAAAAATAACACTGCAGTCACAGCTAGTGTGACAGTGCTAGCTGCGTTTAATACACAACAGTGTTATACAAAGTAGACACTGATTGGATTATACATGTAAGGATTGGCCACCTCAGGATGCCCCTATTAATAAGGCACCCAAAGGAGAACTGTCTTTGTCACCCAGGGACAATATGTATGTCTTACACAACCTAATATAAATGCCACAAAATTGAAAGAAACCAATGCTGTGTGTAATGTGCTTACTATTGAATTTGTTAGTTCATGTCATGACATTAAGGAAGAATTTAGTTGACATTATAAGGGTGAACTGACAGTATAAGATTAAAATATTTTCTAGCTGATTTGGTTTCATCCAAAATTCATGACATTAAAAAGTGTTTATATTTGTATGTATGTATGTATGTATGTATGTATGTATGTATGTATGTATGTATGTATGTATGTATGTATTTATTTATTTGTTTATTTACTTATTTATTTATTTAATATATTTATTTATATATTCAGTTAAGATTTTATAATTTAATTTTTTTGTATATTACAGATTTTAATTATTTTGACATTCCATCAATAGTCCATCAAAGTATTGATTGTTACAGAATGATAAATTATCAATTGCAAATTTGTATTATTATATAATAAAAGTTAAATAGAATTTTACACTGTGATAATAATATTGATGCGATATTTGAATATATGATTTGATATGTTTAGATATTATTCTCTAATATTTTCTTCATTCAGCCCTCGCTATTATCAGTATTCGATTATAGTAATATTGCTCCAGATCGGAGCAAGGCAGCAACTTTAGTTTTCGATAAAACGTAGCAAAAAAGGGGTGAGCGACTGTCGACACTCTATGGTATTAGCTATGACATGTTTTAGTTAGGACAATGAAATGTGAATTCTTCACAAGAAACAAAATTGATGATACCTGAAAAGACGTTCCAATCTGAGCCATATGTCTCATTATTAATGCTGACATCACAAAATATAGACTACATTTGTTGGCTGACATCCAACAGATAGTAACAGATAGTAGCAACTGTATCATTTTACCTTAATATAAATGAGCCATTTTATCAGTGCATTGTGTAAGTCACAAATAGATAAAATGCATTAGTGCATGCTACTACCGATACGGTGATAGAACATTGGACTTGCAGAATGACACATATGCTGGCCACGTTTTTTACAGCACTATAAAAAGTTCATTTGTTATGCTTTACACATACTAACCTAGACACTTGGCCATCTGGCAGGACATACTATTAAAGTATAAACAACATTTGTCAAGATGGACAGCGAATTCTCTGAGTTGTGCTCTAGTTAGTTAGTTAACAGCTTTGTCAATTTATGGGCTATACTAGCCTAACTGTATAGTCTTGAAGGACAGCTAACACTTACTAATTTTAAGTTAGTGATCCTGACTGCCATTTTTGATTTTTAAATTGGGTGAACTAGCAAATTTTGAAAAATAGTAGTAGTAGAGTCAAAATTGTCTTTCCAAAATTTTTTTTGACTCGGTGACTCTGTGGGCAGAAATTGTCACAATAAATGTAGTGACAAGAAAGCCTTCTTGTACATGAACACAAATGAATGTACAAGTCTGGTAATTAAAATTAGTCATTGAGAACACACAACAGACTAAAAAAAGGCTAATTTTTTAAATATTAAATCTAGGTTTACAGTAATTCTTTGTACCTGAAATTGCAAATTTTATATAATGCCAGAGGGTCAAACTAGAACAATGTGGTCAATTTATTCTCATGGTGAACCTGCCACAGGCATACGTGAGAATAAGCATGTATGGCACATGAATCAGAAGTCAGGGTGTCAACCAAGAAATCCAATGATTACCCTATTTCTTTTGGACACCCCTAGAGAATAAAGTTCCACTTTTACTGAATTAGGTAATGCAGTATTGTGAAAACTTTCTCAAGTGTATATATTTTATAGTAGGATTATGTTTACAGGTTTTTAAAAAAAATAGAATTCTTGTGACAATATGAACCAGGTAACGTAAGAATTAATTGATTAAACTATGAATGATCATATACTATGCTCAGATCGAAATTTAACAAAAAATAAAAACACAAAAAACCACCCTCTTTTTTCTGCAGTTAAGTCTCAGCGCACTCTTATTACAATTTAATGTACTATTGTGTATACAAGAGTTTTCTGTATTTATGACAAATGAAGGTAAAACCTACTCGCTATTCACTATGTTACATATTACAAGTACCCATGTAACTACACGAATCATTTATCTGTTCTATTGTCAGAGGTCAACGACCTCTAGACATGGCATAGCAGCGTAACTCTATCCATCACATGTTTTAGTTGTGATCAGCGTGATCAGTGTGTGCCATGGTGTGAGACACAATGCCTTCTTTTCATGGGTCAAAATGATAAAAACTGATTTTTTTTTTCAAGTCACCAAATAATGATTGTATTTTTTTTTTTAAAGGCAGATTTAGTTGCATGGTGTCACAAGTCAGTGACATGTCAGAGGACAGTCTGGTTGTCATGATTGTCATGTGATGTGTCAAGATACCAAGTGACATCACATGATGCCTTAGTAATTACATAGATTATAATTTAACCATACATGAATAGTGAGATTTCAATATACGATTTTAAATAAAGCTGTCTTTGAAAAAAACATGTACAATTTTGGTTGTTTGTAACTTGGTATATACCATGAATTGATGATCAAGGTGCCCTGACACATCGGTCAACCCCCTCTCACATCAGAAGAGAGAGGGGGCCAGGGAGGGCAGAGTGACACAACATATTGCACAGTCTAATAAAACAATGCTGACATGATAAAACAGTATAGACCATGACACAATTCCATTTTGCATGACAGCCACAATCAAATCATTACCATACCTTAGTGGTTATATAACTATGAACTCTCAAAAATTACAATGTGAAATCACAACATATATGTAGTACATTGTAATTCAATATATGACAGTCAACATAACATGACATAACATTGTACCATGTAACAACACAAAGGTACAAGGCAACATAACACATCACTGTAACAGCACAATACTTAGTATCACAAAGATAACAACAGGGATTAATAGACAAGTGAAAAAACATTCAAAAAATGTATGTAAATGTGCCTAGCAACAAGACCACACCCATAGCAACAGCTATTTGATCATGTATATTGCAAAGATAACATCAGGTATGCATAGACAAATGAATGAACATTCAAAAAATGCATGCAAATATGTCTAGCAACATGACCAAGCCCATAACAACAGCCAAATGATCGCATGTATTGCAAAGATAACAACAGGGTTGGATAGGCAACTGGATAGTCATTCAGCAAATGAACACATGTACTTACACTTACAGTAGCATGGATCAGCATGTGGATAAACATTAAACTGTACAGTTGTGCTACAATGCCATTGGTTCTATTTTTAACTTTTCTGTCTTTCTTTTTTCAATGGGGGGGGGGGGGAGTGAGTACATGTACATTGTACATTAGCGAAAACAAAAACAATTCTATTTAGAGTAAGAATCTATGAAGTGCTTTCATTAATATTATAAGTAGACATTGACAACAAATGTCAACTGTATTTTGAAAATAATTAATAAATGTGTAAATTCAGTAGCAACAAATCCTTTGTACTATTCCTAATTTTTATCTTTATCTTTTTTTTTATCTTTGCAGCATGGGTTGGTTCCCTAACTGTTGGTTTGACGTTCCTAATGTCACCTGTAGCCAGTATCTTAACTGACAAACTTGGATGCCGAAAGACGGCAATTATTGGTGCAATCATAGCCTTTGTTGGCTGTATTTCAAGTTCGTTTGCGAAGAGACTAGAACTTTTGTTTTTAACGTACGGTATCCTACTCGGTACCGGTGCCTCGCTAACATACACGCCATCGTTAGTCATTCTAGGACATTATTTTAAAAAGCGTCTAGGCCTTGCCAATGGACTGGTGACGGCAGGTAGTGGCCTGTTTACAATAATTATGCCGATATTGCTAGAATATCTGGTCTCGAAAGTAGGACTCTGGAATAGCATACGTTTTATCAGTGGACTTGTATTTTTGTTGATTCCGTGTGCGTTGACGTTCAAATCGCTGCTGCCACCCGGAGTGAATTACGGCTCAACATCTAACCTTGAAATTCATAATGGATGTAAAGGCAGGCTGTCAAGGTATATCAATGTAAATATTTGGAAAAACAGAAACTATATTATTTGGTGTGTAGCTGTACCCATTGGTTTGTTTGGATACTTTGTACCCTTTGTTCATTTGGTAAGTAACAGTTGATCAATCTTATGCTATTATCTTATCACTTATTTTACAATAAAGGTTTGATATATAGTGAATTTCACAATACTGTACTGTTCAGCTTTTCTGTTTGATACAACCACGCAGAAACCAGCAAGAAACTGCATACATGTATGCCGCACTTCAATAGCAAGATTTCATTTTTTGCTACATTTAATCTAGATGAAATAAAACACTTTATTAATGTATTTCAACTTCATGCAGACATTCAGGCGCCAATGGTTTTCTTAGTATCAAACACCCGATGAAGAGTGCATAAAATGTTCTTTGTGGTGGTGTTCATTTGATGTCTGTATGTTGGCATGTGTGTGTAGTTCATTTCACTTAGACAAATTGTAGCAAGAAACTGTACTCATTCAATCTTGCTATCTTAAAATGTAGCATGTCCAGTATCTTATTGGTTTCTGTGTGGTTCAGTATTGAACAGAAAAGCTGCACAGTATTGTGGAATTGACTGTACATATATATAAATATAATCGAACACCCCCCCCCCCCTCACACACACACACACATATATATATGTTCAACAAAAGAGACCATTATGGATAGGTCTGGGCAGAACAAAGTAGAGAAAATACATTATTCATAACCTTATTTAGGGACGTCACATTATGACATGTCTACATGTATATGTCTGACTCATTGGATTTGTGGTGGGTTAAATTTAAATATAAGTAAAATATTTAAAAATCACAACAATTTTTTTCTCATTTAAACTCATGCAGGTATATATATTATATAATTCGCCAATAATTTCCCTCACTCTCCCAGAAGACATTTGTGACACAGGGGTTTTTGTCACTACTTGTTGACAGCTCATATTCACAAGGCCCCTTAAGCCACTCACATTTTTCTCACTGAGAGAATTATTGTTTTCAGGATGTTTGTCAAAACAACACTGTTTATCTGTAAACAAATCAAACAAACTATAACAGGTCAGGTGGTTTCAGAATTGATCACTTAATGACCTTTAACCCTACAACCAGCTAATCACCCGTTAATTATCTAGTTAATGAGATCATTTTCAAGTGTTTTTGATAAAATGTCTTTATATATAGTTTGTCTTCAATGGTATAATCTTTCCTATAATCAGATTAATCAAGCTAGTAGGAGTTAGTTTATTGTTTTTCAACAAACTGATGGCCTAACATGATACTAGTGCCCTTTGTACACAGAGGTTATAATGTAGGTTGGGCTGAATATTTGACAAATTGCTGTCTAGTTAAGTAGGTACATGTGGTATATTAATACTAAACTAGGGGGTGGGCTGTTTTTAAAAAAATATATATATATACCAAAAAAAATACATATTTGACAAAACTGAGATAATTTAGTGGAATTTATTGAGATATTCCAATAGTCTGCAGTGTCTTAAATTGAGTATTATATTTTCCAATTAGACAACTTATTTCTATACTACTTACAGATAAAATAGACCTCTAATTGACACGTACAGTTTGTATGTTATGACATTGTGCCAACATCAATTTTATCCTCACTTTTATAAAATTACAAATACCATGATAAATTTATACAGCTAATTTCACAATACTGTGCAGTTTTTCTGTTTGATACAACCACACAGAAACAAATAGAAAAACTGGACATGCTACATTTTCAGATAGCAAGATTGAATGAGTACAATTTCTTGCTACAATTTGTCTAAAGTGAAATGAACTACACATACCAACATACAGACATCAAATGAATAGTACAAAGGGCATTTTAATGTGCCCTTCATCGGATGTTTGATACAAAGAAAAACATTGGCGCCTGAATGTCTGCATGGCGTTGAAATACATTAATAAATGTTTTACTTGAGACTAAATGTAGCAAAAAAATACAATCTTGCTATTGAAGTGTGGCATATCCTGTTTCTTGATGGTTTCTGCATGGTTGCATCAAACAGAGAAGCTGCAAGCTATTTTGAAATTCACTGTATATGAAAATATGTACAGTCAGCATAGTGTTAGTGGTACTAATATATAACACCAAGGCAACATCATTACAGCTGTATATGTAAGCCTGCGCATTAGTGGTAACATTTGGTGTGCGGATTAAAATAATTATAGATCTAGTCAATACAGTCTGAGTTATACAGTTCAAGACTTTGCAACATATTGCATATTATGATTACATCTAATCTGTCATAAAATATTGTGTGAAATAACAATTAGTATGTTAATTGTAACTAGATATTAAACGTATGAAAATAAATGTGAAAATCTGAGAGACAGAGTTAAAGTGATGCAGAAATGGTTTTTTAGTCTAGCGCCCTCTAGAGTCCAGTTTGCCTGAAAGGAAACTTTGTAAACTTATCATAGTGCATGTTTATTTTTGCTTTTTTTCATTCTAACCTCTCTGTACTGCCAATGTATTGATTTTTATTTAAGGTGACATATAAGCCCAACGGGCAGGGAGCAATTATTTCACAATTACCAATGTCCCTTGAATAAAATAACCTTATTATTGTATGATTAAGTTTGATAAGAACCATCTTATACTTTTTTTCTTTTTTTTTTCTTTGGGGGGGGGGGGGGGGGGTAATCTGTGAATCATTCAAGCAATAAAGATATTGCCTCCACAGCAGAGGGAGTGTTTTTCTTTAAAAAGCCACTATTAACTTCTGTAACACTAAAATGCACTTCATAATTTGTATTTATTGGTCCTGAATACCCCGATAGTTTTCTTCATTCCGGCAGTTGTGCAAAATATGACTTATGATAATAGGGTGTCTCTTATTCGTAATAATGTCATGCATATTTTTGGGCTGAATGAAGAGAAATATTAGGGAATAATGTAATTGCATATGTATAATAATGAGTAATGAAATATTAATGAAAGCAATGAAATAATGATATACATTATCCTAGTAGGTTGTTTTCATGTACATGTATGGGGGGAGGGTGTTACATCTCACTTCATGTGTATGTCAGACATTGGATTTCAGTTGTGTACATTGCCATTGACAGACTTGTTTGGTCAAACACCATAGTGTCAGATTCAGTGTGGATAAAATTAAACAAAATAGTGATTAATTCTAGTGTTGTATAACACTTTTGTTCAATGAAGGCAGACTTTTTTAATTCTTTGTTCTTCATTAAAAAAAAATATGTTATAGTTAATTTTTTCTTGACTTATTTTTTCCAGATAAATCATTTGAAGATTGTTCTACCTAATGCTAATGGTGCTGTCCTAGTGGCTTGTTTAGGTGCTACATCGTTAATAGGACGTCTTGTCTTTGGTAAAGTTGCCGACATCCCGCAAGTCAATCGTGTCGTTTTACAACAAGTGTCTTTCCTTGCGATTGGCGTTATAAGTACCTTGATTCCCGTCGCCTCTGCCCATTTTGGTGGAATTCTAGCAGCTGTACTCGTCATGGGTATCTTTGATGGCTGTTTTGTATGTATGATGGGACCTGTGGCGTTTGATATTGTCGGTGCTGAGAATGCCTCTCAAGCAGTGGGATTTATACTGGGTATCATGTCTGTGCCTCTCACTTTAGGACCACCTATTGCAGGTATGTTTGAAAAAAAAAACCACTAAAATAAATTGTTAAAGTGGCCATATGGATGAGAATTTGGTATTTATTTTGGATTTTTATTTGATAAAACAGCTTCACCATGTTTTTCTACTTGAAAAAATAATGTGAAATCACATATACCAAGTCCATGTTCACATCTCAATAAACGGCAAAACATTAAACAAAGTGTAAAAAGTTTATTATTGTACGTACAATAACAAACTTTTTACACTTTGTGCATCTTTTTGCAATGTATTGAGTTATGAACATGGACTTGGTATATGTTATTTTGCATTATTTTTTCAAGTAGAAAAACATGGTGAAGCTGTTTTATCAAATAAAAATCCAAAATAAATACCAAATTCTCATCCATATGGCCACTTTAATATATTATGTATTTTATAAAGGGCAGGAAGTCATTAACTGTATCTGTTATGTAAAGTACACATGTATACTAGACTTCTAGGGCTCCCCACCCAAATTATGGTTACAATACAAATATGGAAATTTCATGTTAATTTTGTCAGATTTCTGCTTCTAGAACATAATCAGTTTATTTCCATTTTACTATATACAGTAACAGCTTTCGAAGGCAAGTAATCCAACTGAAATATTATTTACATTCTGAGACCCAAGCTGAACTACTACAAATATTTGATTTTGGTGTTTACTTGGCGTTTAATTCATTTTTGATGTTTTAATCACATATAACTTGTAACTGGATGGACACTTACTTTGTACTTTTATTACAACTATAAATCAAACTGAAACCTATACTGATGGTACTGATTCAGAAATAATGTATCTTGGGGACAGTAAGAATAGCGCCCTCAACCACATCACCTAATATACTTTTGTTTTTGTGCAATGACTTCATGTATCCCAGTACATGTATTCCTAGGCAAATAAGAAGCGTGCAGTGCCACTCAAATTTATTATGTGGTGTATTTTTGTTTTCCCAGGTTTCATATTTGAGAGTACAGGCTCATACAACATGGCGTTCATAGTAGCGGGAGCTCCACCAATAATTGCCGCATGTATACTATTCCTCATAAGACCAGCCGAACACACAACTCATATGCCGACATCACAACCTCTGGAATATTTACAAATTTCACGCGAAGATCTCCTGGATATTGATGCCAGGTCAACACTGGAATGGGAAATCCGACATCATTTGACGCCCGCTCCAAGTAGAGAGAATTTACAACAGAACGGTGATTTAGTACATCGTGCTGGAAAAGGTACTTTAAATGGTGATGTTGTTGATGGTCTTCGTCATCAAAATCATCTTGCCGAAAGATTGCTACATAAACTGAATGGCCATGTCCCGTCCGAAGGTGACAGGGACACTGAAACATTGTTAGTTTGTGACAGAATAACTGTGGTTTGATTTGAAAAAAGACCCCATATGCAGATTTCTGATACCCTTCAATTTCTGATGCCTTTACAGTAACATATATAGCTAATTCTCATTACCTGAAATAGAATTTCACTTCTTAGACCTGTCTGACATGGTCTTCTAATGAACTCTTCAGTTTCTTGGTCAACACCATGACCGGGAACTACACATGCATTTATTAACAGCATGTGTGAGATTAAGTCAAGTTTGATTTTGACCCCCTCGCAAGAGGTAAAATATCGTATTTCAGGGACCAAGATTCGCCATGGAAACATTTTGATCAACAACTCCAGAGTACTGTACAGTATATGCAGTGACCTTTATAGATTTGAAATAGTCGTTGAATGTGGCAGCTGTTTAACAAGATAACTAACCAAATTATCAAAAACAGGTGACACAAACCTTGGTGCTAGGCCGAAAAATGTGACATTGTCATGTATTTGTAAATAGGTTTTATTGTTTATAAACCCTTAACTTCTGTCAGTCATAGACCAGTTAACTATGTACAGATACGCTCCAGGTTTATCGTGAATGCAAATTATCGTCAGTTCACTTGTTACTAGACGTGTCATATGAATCAAAGAAACCCAGGCTAAAATGTGTATATTCAGAGAATATCCATTGCTGTTAACAGTCGCTTGAAATTTAACAAAGTAACAACCAGCCTTATTTTACGTAACTGACATGACATGCCTTTTTTGGGGGGTGTTGAAATGCCGCCCTCTGTGAACATTTGGCATGAATATTTGCACTAATGTTGTATTGTCCCTGGCTTTTTACATTCATCTGTTTCTCCAGTTTTACAATAGCTGGAGACACAAAGTAGAATGAATGAAGATCACTTTTTCCCCATGAGAAGAAATCTTAAAATGCAGTATGCAGTAATCTATATATATATACAAGTGTAATATTATGAAATGGCTAATATTTAGAAATGTTTTTTAACTAAGAAAGAAGGTAAAAATCTCACCCGAGTTCCTCGTATATTTAATCAGGCTTCCATATCAAAATTATGGTATGGGTTATGCTAATTTATGTAAATTTTACCCAATTTCCTCCACAATACTGGGTTCCCAAAATAGTAGAATACAATGGCTATCAAATTGGGTATTTGATAATTAGGTTTTCAAAAATTAATGTTGAGCGTGTTAGCCAGTTGATGTAGCAGCCATGAATTTTGATAATTCGTAAAGAAAAACATTCATGAATTTTGATAATTCGTAAAGAAAAACATTCTGTAAGGGGATGGTTTTAAGTCCTGGTATATGAATGATTTCTTCCGACTTAAGTTACAGATGATGTGTATGTAGTAGAACACTACACTGTATTTAGTCAAGGATTCTTGCAAGCCACAGCTGTTATTTCTTCTGCGACACTGCGAGAATAACCTTGTGGCAGTGTGTCATGGACGGTGCCGTAAAAGTGGGTGTGATTTACAGTGATGTTAGCCAAGGTGAAACATTAATCTTGGAATGCTAAATACCTAAAATATACCTCCGTAAAATACCTGAAATAACACTATTATACCAATTTTTCTCTTCACTATGCAACTGTTAGAATAGGGAACTTGCAATCCACACTGAGCATGCTCAGATGCAAAGGACTATGGGATTATCTGTGGTTATCATAATACCTAATCTGGAGCTACTGATAAAATTAACCTCCCACAATGAGGGTCACTATGAATTGATTATTTGTGGTTACAAACAATGTATCAACATTGTTTACAATACTATTGCTAATAGATTAGTATTTATTATCACTTTTCCCCATGATGCAACATTCAACACGGTGGGTTTGCAAGTTCCCTATTGAAGTTCAGGGTTCCATGCAGGGAAGATTTAAAACTTACAAGAACAGGATTTGTTTGCAAATTCAATCCTGTAAAAAACATTTTCCACGCACTATATAGACTAGTAAGTTACACTTTCATAAGGCAAAAAAAAAAAATAATTATTGTATTTCTGATATATGGCCTCAGAAAAATGTTTTTAATCGGTTTTATTTTGCTTCAACCCAAAAACAAACAAAATGTTGGTTAGAATATTCCTACTGTGATAGTTTGATGAAGTATGTACAGACATTACAACAGGAGCTTTTTGTTTTAAATGTTTAAAAAAAATGTTCAGGGTTGGAGGCTTAAACTAGGGTCAGTCAAGTTATCAGAAACACACACATTTTTTAATTTTATTTTTGCCTTATCATGTCATGCAGGGTGTTTAATAGAATTGACTTGAAGCATATGTTACACATAACAGAAATGCCTGTAACTATTTGTTTTGTTTTCTTGTGGACTCGAGTGATTTGTTATTGGGTAAATTCCTGTATTAATTGAAGTTTGCTGATACCTTTTACTATCAAAAGGAGAGCATGATGTGTTTTTTTTTTTAAGAAATCAACCTGCCAAACACTGTACTGATGAAAAGTGGTGTTTCCAGTTTCATAATCTAATCATATACATGACGGCCACACAACGGAAATGTGGCATTTCGGGATTCTCGGCAGTTCTGTTGTGTGACTGTCATGTATACAGAACTGGAAACGCCACCCTTCCATGCAGTAAAAAGTGTCTGTGTGTACCGTCATCATACTACATGTGGTCAAAGGCATTTCATCATTGAGTATAAACGCTAGTGCAGAGACGGTGTAATAAATAGTGTAGTTATTCTTTAATTCATTACTAGTGGTATTACCACTCAGTACAAATTATACGAAACTTAGGGTTAACAGGGAGTGCCAACAGTGAATCTGTCAGTCTCCTTTGTAAAGAAGAGTGGTTTGTGACGTGGTTTTTCCAAACAATATTTACATAGGTAACATAGACAGGAGTATTATAGGAGCATTGCAAAGGGTAAAGCAATTATTATTTATCAAATTAGCTGTGGGCATTTAACATATAATTATATAGAATTTGTGCTTACTATTGTTTTGATTAAGCATGTATTGTTAACACTGCCAGTAAATTATAGTCTATGTAAAAGGCAAATTTAAATTTAAAGAAACTTGAATGTGATTTTAAATGATAAATGGAAAAGATTTGACACAAGTGAAAATTTGATGAAAGCAGTAATAGGAGTGCTTCTACAGTGCCCCCATGCTTCCATAGTTGCTATAGATGTATAACCACAACTCAATAATGTCAAATGTTAAATATCCATGTTCCGATCACTACTGTAGAGTGAGGCACGTTTTTTTTTTGTTTTTTTTTGACTATTTTTGGACAATGAATATGTATTACAATTAGCTATATGAGACTGCACGTACACTTATTCCAAGCTAAGCATTGCGCTGTTCATGACACTGTAACCTCTTTATAAGAAACTCATCTTCGTAATACGAGTACAATTTATTATAATGAAATGTTCAGTTTAATGAGGTAAATAAGTTCAGTCTTTGTCTGATACTAAAATCCTGTTTAAGTACGTTTTGTTTGTTGATAATAACAACTGTGTTGATTCAAAATCACTAAGTAAGCTTCTTGCTCATTCCAAGTTTCCATTGCAACATTAAACTTGGTTTATTGACATGAAATTATTTTGTTTATCATGTAAATTTCTGCTCAGTCTGATAACGTTGTGATAGTTACATCTCGCTTGGTGTAGTACTTCACATCCATCAGTTCAGCAAGTCATTTTATTCATCATTCAAGCATTTTTATGAATATCCCTAGATTTTGTACTGTGAGACACATGGTTATGGACGTATGAATCAGACAAATGTTAAACTTTAAAATTTAGGAAATGCGCGTTATAAAAGCACCTTAATACGGAAATATTAAATATTCATTAAAAGAGAGTTTATTAGGGACAATCAGACAATGTTACACAATCTCAATAAACAACATTTAGGAATATGGGGTCGAAGTTCATTTATTGAGCTTGCATGATATTGTGCGATCGTCCATGATAAAGAAGTTACAGTGTATTTTTGAAGCAAGTAGATTGTGAGAAGGTTTATTTGTTGATCTTTCATTCCTCTTTATTTATTTTTATTTATTTATGCTAAGGAAAAAGCGTATAGCACTGTATTGAAAGTTTTCAGGATGTTTTAAAATTCTGAAAGAAAATGTTTAACAGAAATCAGAGTTTTAAAATTATATATGCTATAGAATGCTTGCATGAATTGTGTGCATATAGTAAAATTAATAGGTACAAATGGTATTTCTATATTTATGCAAATCAATAGATATATATTAGTGAGATTTTAAAACTTGCAATGTTTGAATGAAGAATGTATGTCACTCATGTCTAACATATTTTGAATTTTCATATCTATGTCACGTTTTTTGCCGCTTTAGTCAGAAATTATGCATCTTTCAATTACCTTTGAGATTTTTCTGACATGCACTTGGTTATGATAAAAGAAGTGGCTAACAATACAAGTGTTTTACTTTAGCGATATAAAACTTCTGGTGCAAGTTCAACGCATCTTTAGGAAATATTTCGAGTCTGAAACATTGTACATTGAGTTAAGTATACCGGTATATGAGAAGTATTTACAGCTAAAATGATGTAGGCTTGGTGTTTCAATCGAATAACATGACATTTAAAACAATCACTATGGCAAGATTAAAAAAAAGTCACAATGGCACTGATTGTATGATGGCTAATCTATGAGTACATATCTCAGTGAAAATTATTGTTTATCACTGAAATTTGCAAACTTTGATTAAACAAATGATTCAGTTTTCCTCTAACTTCAATTTTTATTGTGATTACTAACTCATGATTGAGACTGTTTAAGTACGATTATGAACTGACAATACCACCAATATGCATTTACTGACCAATCCATCATTTTGAAGGTGTTATGATGAGAAACTCAGAATAAGTATAAGTAGCCTAAGTGGCCTTGTGTGGAACCCCTTTTTGCCTATTGTTGAATACTCCATAGTTAGTGGAATTGCTTCTATTAAAAGAAGGGAATTAAGAACATTGACCTGAACTGAACTATGGCTATACTTACATACTGATTATGTAAATTACCTCATTTGAATATTAATATAACTTATAACATGATCTGATGTGTTTGTAACATCTGGTTATGGTACATTCACTATTAACAGTTGGCGGTTTTTAGTAGTGTGGCCATTTTGTTATTGTGAAGATATATCTACATCTATATTCAAAAATTACGGATTTCTGAGTCACCTTAGCTTTGTTTGCCATTTAATGTGTTTATTAGTCTAGTTCCTATACGGTATCATTATAATTTACACCTCCACTCACTGGTTTAGTTAGAGACCACATTGGCATCCAGACTATACATATATGTACATTCCAGCATTGATTTTTTTTTAATGTATCTGTTCTTTAAATATTTCTGTGCTGGAGTACAACCTCAGTCCAAGAAATTAAAAAATAACATTAAGTGTAGGACGTTGCTTTTCATTGTGTAATCTTCGATAAAGTCATTTTCCATTTTAATGTATAACGCATGTTGCTATGACTACAGGTGACTGAGAGTTTTGATTATTTGATGTGATTGTTTTTCTCAAAAAAGTAATTTATTTTGCTTATTCAGCAGTGATGATTTGTTGCTTTGACAACAGTGAATTTGAGGCATTTGTGTTCAATTTTGTGGTTTTATTGTTTCTTCAAAAAATACCAGTGTTTGTTTGCAATGTGTTTAATGTGTTCATAACATGTTGCTATAGCAACAGTCAACTGTCATTGCATACTCAAGTGAGAATTGTTAGATTTGATACATTTGATTAATGAAATCACTGTAATGATGTATAATGTATACATGGGTCAAAGGTCATGTCACATGCGGTAGTCACCTGACCTTATGAGTGTGGTATCATTAGACCAGGGTTCAAAAATGGCAGTATAGTTTATTGTACTGAACAGAATGCAGCTGAACTGATTTTGATGTTTGGATAGGGATGGGTGGAAGTTTATCAATCTATAGGAATTTGGATGAAATCTTGACGTTATTATTTACGTTAAAATCTTTAATAACAGTGTGAAGTTTCCATGACAACAGATAAACTAATGCTTTGATTGAAGTAAGGCCACTATCGAATGATAGTGAGATGAAGTTTTAGCTGTAAATATTGCAAGGCTGTATCATATACTTATTGTATTTGGTAATTACTACTGTGGAAGTCAAGCTATCGGCAAACTTTAAGTATGACAGACAAACTTAAAGCAATTGTTGCAATATGCTGATGTATACTATCAATGAATGTTGATGTATTAAAACTCACAGTAGGGTGGTGTGTCTGAGTAGATTGTCCTCAAATGACTACACATTCAACTTGTTTAGTGTTTACAGGGTGAGCTACATAATCACTGTCACTCACTTGCGTAAATCTACAACTAGTTTGTATCTTTATGTTAAAGTTTGCTGATAGCTTGCTTTCCATCGTAGTAAGATGGTTTTTCTTGGTATTGATGTGGACAGACTGCCACTAAAACAGTTTTGTATCATGTATTGTGGTGATTTACATTATGAACTCAGGTGTAAAATGAATTTTGAGTAATATTTCAACACTTTGATAATTTTGCAGATTTTTTCACATCTTTACCCACACAAATATGATATGCCTTCTGACAGTAGAGAGTGAATGTATGTGTCACTAGTTTTGCATGCTTAGCAACAAATTTAGGCATCCATATCAGATGTATACAGTAATTGTGGTGCCAAGTACATGTATATGGTGTACTGTTGTATAAGTATACTTATTGACTATGTCATTAACATTACAAAAGATCTAGTCTCAGTTACCCAGGTTTGTTGTTTATGGCTACTGCCCCACAGACTCTGGGAAAATAATAAAGATAATCTGTGTGACTTTTGCTATCAGTGAGGAGGGTGTACAAATAATGAAAATAAGGCTATAGATTGAGTTTGTAAAATTATATTATTTGAAATTAACATGTATCTGTTGCTTTAGACTGTCAAAATATGTGACACAGGGGGCTTGAATTGCCTGGGATTACACTTGACGGGCCACATTTGACCATGATGCAGTAGTCCTAACTGAAAGTGAAAGGACACATAAATTTTGTACACACTATTTCCCAGATTTTCAATTAAGCAAGAGCCCCAAGAACAAGAGTCTGTGTAACTATGACAGACATAACTACAGACCCAGAACACAACATACATGTAGAAAGATATAGGGTGAAGTCACATGCTTCTTACCATGTTTGCTAAGAATACATTCAGGGTATTTCTCCTTGCATGACTTTGAATTTAATATCAATATTATACTTCAATATGATACTATAATGTTAATTTCAAGTCAAATTAGAATGTGTTCACTGTTTACACTTTAGCATTGTAATCATACTTTAGTGAGGCATCTGTTCTGTCATTGACCTTTCAGCTTTGAACCCTTATACTCTAGATCACCAAGACATCAGAAATATACCAGTCAAGCAACTAGACAACTGAGCTTTTAGACAGCAGACCCCTGTAGTTTACTTTCAATAGTCGTATTCAAGTTAGGAAGGAAGGGAATATTATATCATGGATTCTGGACATTTTATGTTTTGTACGTTGACCACCATTGCTGTCAGGATTACGTGCATGTACATCACAGTTGTGAACAGCGTGAATGATTTGTACTGAGATGTGTTATGTAAATATGGCATACCAAGTTACAAGTATGCAATTAAAAGAAATAAAAAACAAAACAAAACCCAATTAATGTTTGTGTTGAAAATGTCTCATATTCCACCACATGAATGCTGTGCTATACCCACCTCCATTATATCCATGCATGCATATATGCAGCTCTACTAGTGTGGCTGTTGTGTACATTACGTACACGCTCCACGCATTGGGGGGGGGGGGGGGGGGGGTCCAAGCCTGGCGAAGAGCTCTAATCCCATTTAATGAAGGTATAACTTATAAGGACATACTCCATGGACTATATAACGTATAGTATAGTATGTTTACTCAATATGGGTTTAAAGTGGCGGTTGGCGGCACTGCAGATTGCTCACCCCTACCAGAGCTGGCCACTGATACCGCCCCGGGGGTGGGGGGTCGCGTGACAAGTCAGAATCGAGTGACGGACGCATCACACGCCATGCGCAGGGCATATGTATATCATGTTATGCCTATGGAACTATAACACTATGTCGACCCCATATGGTACAATGAGACATGATTGATGTAGGACATGCACAAACAAGCATACTTTCACCCGCTCACTAATTGTATACCTTTCGCATAGAGGTTATGCAATGTCCTCCAGGGATTCGATTCGGTCACATGGGTGCACCCCCCGGGGTGCACCCCTCTCAGCTCCTCTGCGTTTGGTCTCAGAACGCGATAAACTGAGTACGTGCGTGATGGAACCAAGTTGGATGACATTGAATGTTGCCCTCAACATACCCATGTTGAATACCTTTGTTTTTACTTTTGATGTTGACAATGCATGTTAAGTTGTTGTCCTCAGTGTTTTCAATTAGAATACCTTTGTTTTTTATCTAAAATATCCTGTGATCATGAACGGTTACGTGGCCTTTGCTAGAGGAAGAGCATTTTGTGCCGATTTTTAAAAACCCGGTTCATTTATACTGCTAAAATCGAAATATATAATTGAGAAGTTCTTATAAGGAAATTTGACAATTTTGTATTATTACGGCAACAATATGGTGACCTATTGCGATGTCTGCCATTGTGCTACAATTTGAAAGATGCTCGATTTCTACCATTACGTGATCTAAACAGTTGAATTTTTCTAGAGTTTGTGTTGTCTTTGTAACGAATTCTCGACTCGAATTAGCGCAAACTGTTCTATAACGCGTATCAATGATTTCTTAATATATAGTCACCGACAGATCTAGAACAATCGATCGCTCGTGAATATCCGCCTGAATTCACATATACCGTATCATTAGCCGAACTAGTACACTCACATGATATGTACTATTTCGGTGGCATACTTTTATTTCTATCAACCTCTCAAGCGGAATTAAATAGTACTCCAAGCCGTAAATCTTATACTCAATCTGACAGATCTAGAGTTCATCAAGATGCGAATGGCTGTCGTTTAACCAATTGACAAGCGTAGCTGATGAACTGAATATTAATAACTGGTAGAGCATTCGTGACTACCTTATTAATTATTTCTGAGTTAGTTCTACTGAGCATCCTAAATCAGTGACCATTCCAGACTGCCATAACCTACTCACCATGAGAAGAGACATTAGCACCCCCCCCCCCCAAAAAAAAATGTTTCTGGTCAGCATGCGTATCACTTAAAATCCCTCGCGCCAGTCTTTTTTTTTCGTGTTTGTCAAACCCATGCAGTCTGCAGATCCGGGGGAGAAACACAAAAATACCCCCCCCCTCCCCCTCAATTTCAGTGACATGAAGACAACTGTAGAGCCAATCATGAACAGGCAAATGATATCTGCGTCACATACACACTTGCTCTATAAAAGTCTAATTAAAAAGAACAGTATTACTACAATACATAGAAGATTGAGCGATAGGCTAGGTTTATTGAGAATAATAAAAAACATTCGCGTCGTCGTACCCCTTTAAACAACTGTCCTAACCAGAAATAATTATTTCTCCTTTTTTTGGCCTTACGAAGCACTGTACAGAAACAGGTCGAAATCTTGATGCCCGTTGAGGGAGCTGTTTTTTGGGTGTAGGCCCAAAAATCAATTTGGTTTGATTTGTCGCAAATATATTTTCCAAAAATACGTTTACGTGAATCAATCATACAATTCATGATGTATGATATTACGAGGAAGTAATTGAACCTAACAAAACGTGTGTTAACAAACAAACAAACAAACAAACAAACAAACAAACAAACAAACAAAAAAGCAAAAAAAAAAAAAAAAAAAACCACCGTAATTTGCCAATATTTTTTGCACGCATAGGAAATCTAAAGTATAATGCTGAATTTAATTTAAATATGCATTGTTTGCAAAGTTGAAGTCCCGGATAAGGAAATAAATATTGAATGCGACCTACGATACAGTGGCTACATACAACTCAGTACGATAGCAGTTTTAAACCGTACGAAATGGGTTGCATCTATATCAAGTTGAACGTACTCATAATTTGTCTGATTGTGAATATGATTACTTCAACAACGAATGCTGAATCTGATGTGTTTAATAATGAACCAGAAGACGAAATACGGGAGTTTACACACGGAAGTGTTGAAACTACATCATTTGTCATAAACTGTATTGTGTCTTCGTCACTTCAACCGAACCAAGTAGTATCGTGGGTGAAGAATAACGAATATATCAGTGATGCTTATACTTGGCGTGGTAACCAAAGTGAGCTGGTAGATCGTGCAAGGTACACAATAGTTGATCACCAAGATGATTCGGTATATTCCTTGCTTATTGCAGCTATAACACGTGATACTGCTGCAATGGACAGTGGTCTATATCAGTGTGTAGTGAGATGGTCAAATGGTACTGTCATACCTGGTGGATGGTCACGTATAGCGACTGTGAATATCATACAGTATCCATTATGTTCTTTTGCTATCAGTAGTGGACATACTATCAATGTAACTTATCCTATGAAACCAATCACAGTGATAACAAATGAAACAGTACAGTTGATATGTCGAGCTGAAGTGAATGACTCTATGCCATATATTCACTTGAAGCGTAGTGATCAAACGGAAGGAGTTGCATTGTCTACAACCTGGACAGAAATTGAAAGTGGTTACTATAATGTCCAATATGACTGGATTCCACAGATAAATGAATTTCAAGACTTGACATTTACTTACCATATTATATACAGCAACCAGTCTGATTCGTCCAGTAATAAGAAATGTACAATTGGACCATTTAATGTTAAACATGAACCAATCACGGTGGCAATCCAACCAATGACTGACACAGCTAGTTCTAGTAGTAGCAGGTTTATTTCAACTGAAAATGTACCTGTCCTGACTGTAAATCAATCAAGGCCAGGAAGAAGTACGAGCTATACATCAACTAAGTTTTTGGAATCAACTGGTGATAGATCATCAGACACAACAACAACAACAACAACAACAACAACAACAACAACAACAACGACTAACTCAAAAGGCAGTACTCTGAGACCTCTCAACCCTTCACCAAACAATCAAGGGGACAATATTCCAATAATCGCAGGTGGTGCTGCTGGTGCTGGAGTACTGGTAATTGTTATTATAATAATAATTATCACGTGTGTAGTGAAAAACCGACAATCACGTCCTACGTCACTAAAATCCCATCAAGGTCAAGAAAGCCTTGAGAACGACTACGACACAATTACAAATGGTGGGGATAACATTAATTCGTCCACAGCAGCACATGCAACTGTTAACCTAGCTATTCAAAATGACCGTGATTCCACCATCAGTACAGCCTCTGTTGCTGTCGAGTTACAAATAAAGAACAGAACAAATAGACCTGAAGAAGAAACTGTTGGTAGTGACGAAGATAATACCGAACGAGATGGATCCCTTTCTAACGAGGACAACTTGGAAGGTATGTACGCTAAGCCAATGAAGAAGAAGACCGAGCCAAGACAAACTATAACTCAGGAAGGTGCAATTAATGCAAATGGCGATAGAGACGTCGTGACTTTTAACAATAGTGAAAATGACAAAGGTGAAAGGTTAGACGAAGCTGAAAAGACTACACCGATGAAAAATGTGGAGGGGTTGACTTACGCTGAATTAGATCTATCAAGCGTAGAAACACGACTTAGTACAAAGAAAGAGGTCAAACCAGACGAAGCGACTGTGTATGCTGAATTAGATATTTGATCTCTGTACAAAGTGTATCGAAATCATTGTACCATGCCTAAGTATTATATCTAGTAACACTTGAGTTATTTGAACATTGTAGATTGACTGCATCTAAGTTTATTTTCCTAATTTCTTACATAAAATTTAATATCAAGTACTATATCATTTTAAATGGATTCATACTTTTGATTAAAACAGACGAGGAATATATTATCCAAGGATTATCCAAGGAATTATCCAAGGAATTATCCAAGTTTGTTTACTAAGTGATTACTGGTAACAAGAATCTTAGAAAGTAGAACCCACACGTCTACGATTGTGTGTGTGTGTGGGGGGGGGGGCAATATCATTATTTCAATAAAAAAACGTATATTCTGGATTTACAATAGTCTCCAAGATAAATGACAGATTTAGAAAGAATATTATTTTCAAAAGTTCCACGTTGACATTTTGCTCTGTTTTTTTTTTGTGTCACGTGATGTTGCATTCTGATACATACGAGAGTGACCAAATGTCCTTCAGCCTCTATGCATGAAATTGCAAATTGCCCCTCACAGTCAATATCACATTATCTAGTTGCCAGCGATGGAGTGGAGGTTTGACACGAAGACATTTCAATTTGTCACATTCTGAACTGATGAATGGATGTAGGTATACAAAAGTCTCTAACCCGCCTTTAATGAGATGAAAAAGAAAATTAACTGTTTTTGTTTATTTAGAAAAAAAGAAGAAGTCATTAAGAGGCTATTATTGTAAATACAGTATCAGTGAAAATAAATATGCCACGAATCATTTTGCAACTGGTCCAACCAAGCCCGCTACTTAATAGCACAGTAACTTGTTTGTTTGTTTGTTATTTTTCATATCTATACGGTACTACACGAATGTTGTAAATGTCAATAATTTTTACTTCCGAATTTGAATTAATACTTCAAATGTTTCCTTTTGTATGGTATTTACTTGATTTTTATTCAGAATAATGTTTATCCGAAAGAGAATTTTGTAAACAACAAATATTACAATGTTTTAGTGTCATAAATTGCATTTCATTCGAGAAAAAAAATTAAATCGATAACATATATGTTTATCATAATCAGAAATATCTTAATATTGAGCGACTCTATAAAAATCAAATTATTGAAATAACGGCATTGATATATTACAATTATGCAGAAAACGCGTTTAAGATAAAGTGTGTATGCTGTACACGTCAGTGCATATGCCACGATATATACCTTATAGGAGTTACCGATTTATACTTGAAATGTGTGTTTCCAATTTCATATTTCAACACAATATATTTCACAGAATATTCTTTAAAGTAAGATGGATCGTAAAATACTAGTTCATCATTTGGGGATTTTGTTCATTTGAAGTAAATTCTTTACATATATGTAATCATGTATTCCCACTCAATTTTAATCAAAGTTGAGATGGGGAGGCATCAGCAATTTATTGCTTTAATCATAGGTTTTATTTTCCAAAGTTTTCCTCCAATCCTTATAGGGATAAAGTATGGAAAGATTTGAAAGGAAAAACCAAAAATACATTTGGTGGTGTTTGAAAATCACGATTGGGTGCACAGTTTCTAAACATTAACATATTTTTTAACAGGAGCTATATTCTTGAAGTTTCTGTACTGTAACATTATAATCAAAGGTGCAACTTTTTGTGATGTGACTGTCCTTAGTTTAGCTACAGACAAGGCAGTTCTTCCTTCTCTGTGGTTTAGCAGATTTTACCGTGAATTTATGTGGGGTAGGAAGCCATTGAGGTATTTAAAGACCTCTTACTATTCTGATGTGGTTATCAATACACAATGATTCATTGATATATTAGCAATAACCCTTTCACTGTACACTGTTCTTCATTTCTACGACACGCGTACGCTGACTGAAAAAATATTTACGTATGTTAAATCGTGATCTGTCCTTAAAAAAACCCTTCAGAATATCGGTGTACCTGACACAAAGATGACTTGTGAATACATTATACTTAGAAACTACTCGACTTTATTTTCTCCTCATGCTAACAAATTAAAGAAACAAACGACCCTGAATCAAGTAGATTTTAACGACTGACATAGATATCAGTCTGAGACCGTTCTGTATTAAAACACGTCTCTGTTCTGTTGTATATCGATCTTTTTGTTGTTGTTGTACTCTATTATATATACTAGATCTCAAATACAAATTTAATCACGTATCGCCAAACATTATTTATACTTATATTTAATGGAAATTGTAATATATATAATTTATTAACCAGTTTTAGTGTGGTATTTGACATCAAGAGTTATGTTAAAGGAGATTTATGTTGATTCAATAAATTTAGTTACTGTGAGTGTGTGTTAAACTTTGTATTTGTTTAATTGTGTACCAACGTATATGTGACTTTACGAATGTTGCGGATCTGAAACTGTAATTACACTTGTTAAGGAAAGTGACGTACTATGACGTCATCAGTGTACAATTGCGTTGTTGACCTTTTCAGTATTCTGTCAAGTGTTCTCTTTACTTTAAAAAACAAATAAAATATAAACTTTGTTATATATTTGTGTAAAATACTGATATAATTATGTGTAAATGTAAGAAATTCCTTCTGCAAAAACTGTTTTTCCAATAAAATTTGAATTAAGTGGTGTGAGAAATTATGTACATATTACATTTACTGTATACTGTAAAACAACTGGTACTTGTACAGATCATAAAACTTTCATTACCCTGAAGAATTCGAAAGAAACCCTCAACCCTGCATGCAGTCAATAGCATCAGCCAAACACTTAAAAAACAATTACATCTAAAAAAAAAACACATATTGGTAATATCCACATCAAGTTATCATTATGATTGGTACAGTGGATTTTGACTTTAAAATTTATTTTGTTCACGTGCGCGCGCGCACACACACACACACACACACACACACTTTTCTGACTATACACACTGAACTTAAGTTGTTTCTCCAACTACACTACTAAGTTTGATCATTATTTTGTTATGTTCATGTTCAAATGCTACAATTGTAGCAATATAAATAATATAATTTCCTCTCTTTAATACCCACCACTTCATGTATATAATGGAAACGGGGGGGGGGGGGTATCCCAATTTGTAAAGTCAGGTGGGGGGTGTCATTGATTTTTTTTCCTGTAGGATGGGGGGGGGGGGTCAGTTGAATTTCCACTTCTTATTAACCAATTCCTCCGAACCCCCCCCCCCAACCGTAAATAATGACGGCTCCCTAATCACTATATAACATGTACGTATAATTGATGTTTATAATTCGAAATTTGTTAAAAGTGGCGTCCGACCGCGGCGGTTGGCAGCACTGGTCGCACACCCTACCTGAGTTGGCCATTGGTACACCCAACGGGTGTGTGTGTGTGGGGGGGGGGGGGGGGTCGCGAAAAAAGTTAAATGCAAATACCACATTGTTTTAATATTCACAGTAAGTTTACCAAAACCGTATCAATTCTAGCCATTACAATTAGAAGTGTTTGCACCAAATTTCTTTTGAATTGAGCCAGCAAACCGTTTTTGAGAAAACGATAACACAGACAAAAAAGACATACATCTGAGAAACATAATCTTCACTTATAGAAGGTAAAAGCTATATCAGCAAACTATATCAAACATTGCGATTATCATCAATTGATGTGCCAAATTAAGTGAAATTTGAAGCTTGCCTAAGTATCGAAAATAATTAACCATGCAAATGCATTATTAAAACCAATACCTTGCGCTTTCGTATGGTTGATGTATATTTAAATTATATGTGCAATCTTAAGATGTAGCCTAGTTACCTATTAATTATGTAAATTATTCATTCGTGTAAACGCTAAATAACAAGTTGTATATGACACATGTGATTTGAAAATCACGATTGGTGCACAGTTTCTGAACATCAACATATTTTTTTAAACCGGAGCTATATTTAAACAAAAGTGCAACTTTATGTCATGTGATTGTCCTCAGTTTAGCCACAGACAAGGCAGTTCTTCCTTCTCTGTGGTTTAGCAGATTTTACCGTGAATTTATGTGGGGTAGGAAGCCACTGCGACTTTTAAAGACCCTTTACTGTTCTGACGTGGTTATCAATACACGCCTTAAAATGATTCATTTGTATATTAGCAATCAGGTACACTGTTCTTAATGTCTACGACAAGCGTACGTTGACTGAAAAAATGATATTTATGTATATTAAATCTGGATCAAATCCTTATAACTTCAGAATGTCGGTGTACCTGACACAAAGATGACTTGTGAATACATTATACTCAGAAACTATTCGACTTTATTTTCACCTCGTTAACAAAGAAACAAACGTCCTGGGAACCGGTCAAGTAGATTTTAACGACTGACATACATATCGGTCTGAGATCGTTATACACTTGTTTCTGTTTTGTTGTATATTGATCTTTATTTTTCGTACTCTAGATCTCAAATACAAATTTAAAACACGTATCGCCAAACATTTCTTATACTCTATTCAGTCAAAGGTGTTGATTCTGTTATCGATACAAGGAAACTGTAATATATAACCAGATCAATATAGTATTTAGCACCAGCCTTGGAAAACAACAGATTCCTACTCCGAACGGCTCTTCGACATTATTTATTAGCCAGTTTTAGTGTCACACAGTGGTATTTGACATCAAATAGAGTTTTGTTAAAGGAGATTTATGTTGATTCAATAAATTAACCTCCTAACTGTGAGTGTGCGTTAAACTTTGTATTCTTTTTTACTTGTGTACCAACGTTTATGTGACTGTACGAATGTTGCAGATCTGAAATTACACTCGTTAAGCTTCTTAAGGAGAGTGACGTATTCAGTGTACACTAAGCCTTGCGTTGTTGACCTTTCCTACAAGTGTTCTCTTTACTACAGTTTACTAATCGCCGCGAACACGTTCAATTTACGATAACTCTTACATGGAAAATGTAGTATACAATATGTAGACACTATATGATGTCATGTTGTCCATGTTGTCCATGACCCTTGATGGCATAGGTGGATTTACGCTATCCATGGTGACGTCGATACTCGGATCGTCCTCGCACATCAAGTCGAAACAGAGGTACGTCGAACCATGAAAGTAGGAAGGTTGACGAAACATATCTGCATGCGGCGTTGCAATACATTTAAATAGTGTATTTCATTTAGATTAAATGTAGCAAAACATACTATCTTACTATTGAAGTGAGGCATATGCAGTTTCTTGTTGGTGGCTGCATGGTTGTATCAAACAGAAAAACTGAACAGTATTGTGGAATTCACTATCTCCGATGAAGGAAGGGACGACTTACTCCCTATGCAAGCAGTACTACTACTCTTTAATAGACATATGTATCTGGTCAGAAGTAAGAAAGACTACACAAATGAGTTGAGGCGATATGATACACTCTCTATCAATCCAGGCAGTATTTTATGCAACGTCTGTGGTTTATCATTTATTCTTGCCAGTATATACTTCTGAAGATGAAATTGGCGAAAAAAAACCTACATAGGTTATCAGCATTTAGGAAACGTGATTTCGTCGCTACCTCAAAGTCAGGACATTCAGTACAATTCAACAATACTGTTGTCTGTTCACTGTGACTTGCTTGTGACTAAAGAACGCTGTGAAGGTTGCTACAAGTACAGATCAACTTTGCCCAAAATGAGACTAAGAGACAAGGAGGCAGGTGATAAAATAAGCACTGATTCTAAAAGCAAATATGTCTCTCTTACTAGAGTAGAATTGTGTGAGCGATTGAGAAACACAAAGAGAGACTTAGATCAAGTGAAGAGAACAAATGAAACACGCAAGAGAACTACTACGAAAGACAATAAATCATGATGGAATTCAATGCTCTTCATACAAGGATGCTGGCATGTCTGACAAAAATGCAGAGACTCTTCTGGAATGTTAATAAACCATAAACAACATTAAAGACATTGTCATGGAGTTGCAAAACTCGAACCAATGTGAATTTGTAACAATTTGTTGTGAACATGTCACTTTGTGTACTAAATAAAACTGAATGTGCTTTCATTTATCACATAATTTGTGAAATACTTAAATTATAGATCCCTCTTGTGAGATTACTAAGGAACTTTATTTGTCTGTACTTAAGTGAAAGCAGATATTCAGACTGGCTGAGAATGTTGTTGGCTTTGAGATTTTCCAAAGGGGCCTTCACTAGCTCCTCATCTATTGTGGCCTTACTCCCTTGCTTTCGAATAGCACTCCAAGTGTCCAAACTCTACAATCTTTTGTCTTTTTGATTACATTAATATTATGTCTTTGTGCCTAAAATATTGTTTTGATGCCATTTATATACACATTATTAGATTATATTCATGATAATCACACGGAATATTCATGACTCTTAACAGCATATTTCCCTCATATAAAGTCATGAATATTAAGTGTGCATCTAATGCATATTCATATCTGCTAAGACCCATAAGAAAATGGTATGGTATTCCACTCAAAGAACAACTGGGGTGAATAAGAGTTTCAATTTGATGTTTGTTGACAGCTGACAGAAATGTATGTAATATGAAATCCTGAAATGCATGATTCTTCAGAACACAAACTTTATGAAAGTAACTTTTATTTCCTGGAGTGGCGTTTCCTTTAAAAATGGGTTACTTATTTATTGCCATGGAAAGCAAGGTATCAGTAAACTACAAGGGGCACAAACTAACAATGTTTGTTTATTTGGTTGAGTACTTAAAGTTGGTGTTTGTGGTGCCATGTAAACATCGATTGTACGTGGTTTAACTTACCACCAGCACACTGTGAAAGACAACGCTGCTCTCTGAGTGTACTCATTAATATTAATGTATTTTATCAAAATGTCACCCTAAGTTAGTTTGCGTCTTAACAAGCTGATACTTGACTTGCCTTCGTTGTATTCTAAAAACTGAGTTACCTGTGACTCCATAGCTGTAATGAATTTATAAGAATATCATTGATGTAGGTTCGTTCCCAATCTAAGTTTAGCAGCCAGAGTTAGTACATAAAGACATTGAGTGTATTGTGCGTACAGTACTATGTAATGTGTATTTTTGTCTCAGAGTCTGAGTCAGACAACTTTGTTTGGGATATATTCATAATAGACTTTAACACTCCATTTCTGTAATATCAATCAACATTAATCATAATTGTTTTAAATATTTCTTTATTGGAATCCATTTAATTTATTTCAGTGCGTGAGTACTGTCTAGTTGTATTCTCTAGTACTTTTATTTGAAGGTCATCAGAATGAGACTACTTATTGTTATGTAAATGACCAAGTGAAAGGTCAGTCGTCTTTTACTGTTTTCATCCGATTGTACACTATCGTATCTGGTATATGGTGAACAAAGTTGAATTTTTTTATGGACAATTTTTGTTTTTTATTTCACGGTGTCAAGGTGTGGACTAAC
Organism: Glandiceps talaboti; assembly: GCF_964340395.1. Classification (NCBI taxonomy): domain Eukaryota; kingdom Metazoa; phylum Hemichordata; class Enteropneusta; family Spengelidae; genus Glandiceps; species Glandiceps talaboti. Next base: position 13,686,143 of record NC_135551.1, on the reverse strand, counting down.
GTAAAATATCAATTTCTAACTAAACTTTAAATGTGTACGCACACCCATTGAAAGCACGATAGTGCATTGAAAAGGTGTTGTATGAAAAGGGAAAGTCCCGGATAAGGAAGTAAATATTGGGCGTACAGGGAATCAGTCATCGTACTATTTGGTCACAAAACACTCGTTTTGAAGCTGATAGTTCAATCAGTCATATCGACATGGATCGTATGTATACCCTACTCCTGACACATCTTACCTGGTCTGTCTTTGTTGAGTTTACGTCATTGACTACGAATGCCGAGTCTACCGTGTTTCAAAATGAACCAGAGGACCAGACAGTGGAGTTCACACATGGATATACTGCACCGAAGTCATTTGTCTTAAACTGTATTCTATGGAGATACGACGAGAACCAAGTAGTATCGTGGATAAAAAATAATGAATTAATAAGTAACGGATATGACTGGCGAGGTAACCGAGCTGATCTGGTAGATACCGTAAGATACTCCATAGTAGAAAATACTAATAATTTAATGTATTCGCTAGCTATATTTAGTATATCTCCTAACACTGTTGCAATGGATAGTGGTCGATATCAGTGTGTAGTGAGATGGTCTAATGGTACTGTCATACCTGGTGGATGGTCAGACGTTGCTACAGTAAATATTATACAGTACCCACTATGTTCACTGACTGACAGTACAGGTTATACTACTCAGACCAATGACGTCACATTACCAACTACTTTGATGGCCAATGAAACAGTGAAATTATCTTGTCAATCAGAACTTGCTGTAACCTTAATTTACTGGACGCGAAGTGATCAAACAAGAGGCGTACAATTTACTACTCCAAAGACACAAATAAATGATTGGTACTACATGGACTATGACTGGACTCCAGCAAGAAATGAAGTTTCAGATTTATATTTCACTTGTATTGCTCAATACGGAGGACCAGATATTGTAGAAACATGTACAATTGGACCATTTAATGTGGTATATCCACCAATGGTGACGATAGAACCAGACAGTGCTACAGTTATGTCGTATGATGACACCGTGACATTTCAATGTTTATACCAGGCGAATCCAGCAGCCACTAGTATTAGTTGGTTTTATGACGAAAAGTTGCAGAGTTCTTCAGACACCACGTTAATACATATTTCTAACATTGACTTCAGGGGAAATGGAGACCACCGTGTCACCTGCCAGGTTGGAAATAGTATTGGCATTAGTAGTGCTACGGTACATTTAACTGTTAGTGTGCCAATACCAACAAGTGATGACACTTCAATACTGACTGTATCGAGCAAAAGACCAACTAAAACAAGGAGTACTGAAGTTGAAAACACACTCGTTCCAACAACCATGTTAACACCCTATTTACAAGATATATGTGGTTTTTATGGTCCATTTAAATCTGATGCCGAGTTACAAACATACATAAATGGAGTGATAGTAGGTTGTTTTATCGCTGGTATCGTTGTGGGTGTCTTGGGTATCATTGTTATGGTAATTTTGTTTATGAAATACGGATGTATCGATGTCAAACTGGCATGTAAAGGTCGAGGAGAAGGAAATGTCCTTGAAGCCGCAGACATTGAATTGGCCATTGAGGGCAGACATAGAGACTTGAAAAACATACCGTCGGATGACGGTGAGTACCAAGATATAGATCAACGAAGAGATGATGATAAAATCCAACAAAGGAAACGAGAAGATAGTGTAGATGCAAATGTTACAACTGATCAAAATAATGTTATGGACGAACGTGATCACTACCAAAGTTTGCAAGGAAAAAGTGAAGGAATTTATACTGGATTGACCAAGTAGATAATTCAATGTACTAGTTTAAGCAAAGCGGCTTGGTATTGGCCATATTTGTTTACATATAGTTGTTTATTGTTTGTTTACTTTCTTTCTTAACGGTAACATGGACTTTCCATATAGATTTACTGTCGCTGAGCATTGCATGCCCATTTTTAACAATCTGGTTCTCTTATAGTGATATAATCGAAATTCATAATCGAGAAGTTCTCCCCTGTTGTAAAATGCTAAGCATGTATTCAAAATTCGAGTGATGTGAATATATTATTGATCATTTGTCGTCGCGTCATATTGGCATAGTCAGACTTATCTAATAGCTGATGTCATTAAGGTTTAGGCAGATCATACAAACATGTCAGATTATCATTAGGGTCTACACTAGAATCATACTCAATACATAACTGCACACCGATTTTCTTGCTGATATTAGCACTTGCATGTTGTATAGCTATATATAGCGTCACACATCAACTCTCCTGCTCCGCGTTAAAAAAATACCGAAGGATTATGCAAATCGCTCTACTGTTTGAAAAAGTCGCTCTGTTTCAAAATCGCTCTTCCGGCAAGAAAAAAAGGGAGACCTGCTCATCGAATTTGGGTAAATCTGGGATATTTATACCCTACGGGCGATATTAAAATAGATCTGCAATGTTGAAGCAGAAGTGCGATTTTTCAAACAGTAGAGCCACTGTTGCTGTCGAGTTACTGATAACGAACAGACGTGACGATCATGAAAATGCTGGTGATGAAAAAAAGACCAAGGGAGACGAATCGCTTCCCAACGAGGACGAACTTGAAAGTATGTATGCCAAACCAATGAAGAAGAACAAGACTCAACCAAGGCAAACGATAACTCAAGAAGAGGCAAAGAATGAACTTAAATCAATGAAAGATACGGGAAATGTAGTCTTAGGAAGAGTGAATATGAATTCGAAGATGCCGGTCTTAGTTCAGAAGCACAGAATATGGGAGTGAATAGTATGGATGCTGTACAGAAACCAACACCGTCTGTTTACGATGACGTCACTCCTTCAAACCAAACAAGTAGCGATAGAGACGTCTTGACTGTTAACAATGGTGAAAATGACAAAGGTGAAAGGTTAGACGAAGCTGAAAAGACTGCACCGATGAAAAATGTGGAAGGGTTGACATATGCTGAATTAGATCTAACAAGCGTAGAACCACGACATAGTGGTACAAATAAAGAAGTTAAATCAGACGAGGAGACCGTGTATGCAGAGTTGAATATTTAGACGTGTTTTATTTTTGTTTAGATTTCTTTACAATATTTGTATATTTACCATAAAAGGTATATCTGAAAATTTACTGATAAGTCTTTGAATGTTTAAATTTAGATCAAAACCCATGTATGATAAAGTAATCAAGTCTAACTGCTATATGACCAAGGTAGAGGGGCTGACTTACGCAGAATTAGATCTGCCAAGCGTAGAACCACGACGTAGTAGTACAAGAAAGAAGTCAGACCTGACGAAGAGACTGTGTATGCAGATTTAAAGAATTAGATATTTGATCTCTTTACACCCTGTGTATTGAAATCACTGTACCATGACTTTGCCTAAGTATTATATCTAGTAACAAGTTATTTTAACATTGAAGATTAAGAATATATTGCATTACTACATATACGTTTATTTTTCTAATATCTTACATAAAATTTAATATCAAGTACTGTATCATTTTAAACAGATGAGGAATTATGCAAGTTTGTTTACTAATTACTGGTAACACGAATCTCAGAAAGTTGAACCCGCACGTCTCGGGTTATGTTGTGTGGCGTGGGAGTTGGGCCAATATCATTATTTCAATAAAAAAAAACACGTTATTATTTTGGATTTACAATAGTCTCCAAGATAAATGCCAGATTTAGTAAGAATATTGTTTTCAAATATAACCTTTAAAAGGCAAAAAAGTTGAGTACCACGTTGACATTTTGCTCTGTTGTGTTTGTGTCACGTGATGTTGTATTCTGATTCTGAGAGTGACCTAAAGGCCTTCAGCCTCTATATGCATGAAATTGCAAATTGCTACTTAATAGCACAGTAACTTGTTTGTTTGTTTGTTTGTTATTTTCCATATCTATTCGGTACTACACGAATGTTGTGAATGTTATTATTTTGTACTTCCGAGTTTGAATTAATACTTCAATTAATGTTTCCATATGTACTTAATTTGTACGGTATTTACTTGATTTTTATTCCAGAATATGTAATGTTTATCCGAGAAAGAATTTTGTAAACAACAAATATTACAATGTTTTAGTGTCATAACTTGCATTTCATTCGAGAAACAAAAATTAAATCGATAACATATCATATGTTTATCATAATCAGGAATTATATCTTAATATTGAGCGACTCTATAAAATCATATTATTGATATAACGTCAGTGCTAGTGATAGATTACGTACAATTATGCAGAAAACGCGTTTTTGGTAAAGTGTCACGTCAATGCATATCCCACGATACCTTATATTATTAGGAGTGACGCTCGACCTAACGGCCTAACTTACCGATTTATACTTGAAATGTGTGTTTCCAATTTTATATTTCAACACAATATATTTCACAGAATACTCTTTAAAGTAAGATGGGCCGTAAAGTACTACCTCATCATTTGGGGATTTTTTTTCATTTGAAGTAAATTCTTTACATATATGTAATCATGTATTCCCACTCAAGTTTAATCAAAGTTCAGAGGAGGAGGCATCAACAGTTTATTGCTCTAGTCATAGGTTTTATTTTCGTAATTTTTTCGCCAATCGTGAAAGACGACGCCGTTCTGTGAGTGTACTCATTAATATTAATGTCATATATCAACATGTCATTATGTTAGTTTATGTTAGTGTTAGCTTTAACAAGCTGATACCTGACTTTCCTTCGTTGTATTCTAAAAACCGAGTTACCGGTTGACCCTATAGCTGTAATGAATTTATAAGAAGAGTATTGATGTAGGTTGGTTCGTTCCTAAGCTAAGTTCAGCAGCCAGAGATAGTTCATAAAGACATTGAGTGTATTGTGCGTACAGTACTATGTAATGTGTACTATAGTCTCAGAGTCAGACAACTTTGTTTGGGATATATTCATAATAGTAATAAACTTCACATTGCTCACAAATCTTTTAATTCTTACCAGCACATTAACACTCCATTTCTGTAATGTCAATCTATATGTACAATAAACATAAATGATTTAAATATTTCTTTACTAGAAACAATTTATTTCATTGCGTGAGTACTGTGTAGTTGTATTCTCAGTACTTTTATTTGAAGGTCATTAGAATGAGACTACTTATTGTTATGTAAATGACCAGGTGAAAGGTCAGTTGTCTTTTAATGTTTTCATCCGCTTGCACACTATCGTATCTGCTATAATATTATGAACAAAATTAAAATTTGTATGGACAATTTTTGCTTTTAATTTTATTTCACGGTGTCAAGGTGTGGACTAACGTAAAATATCAATTTCTAGCTAAACTTTAAATGTGTACGCATACCCATTCAAAGCACAATGGTGCATTGAAAAGGTGTTGTTTAAAAAAGGGAAAGTCCCGGATAAGGAAGTAAATATTGGACGTACAGGGAATCAGTCCTCGTACCATTTGGTCACAAAACACTCGTTTTGAAGCTGGTAGTTCACTCAGTCATATCGAAATGGATCCTATGTATACCCTACTCCTGACACTTCTTACCTGGCCTGTCTTTGTTGAGTTTACGTCATTGACTACGTATACGAATGCCGAGTCTACCGTGTTTCAAAATGAACCAGAGGACCAGACAGTGGAGTTTACACATGGAGATACCGCACCGAAGTCATTTCTTTTACACGGTATTCTACGGAGTTACGACGATAACCAAATAGTATCATGGATAAAAAATAATGAATTAATAAGTAACGGACATGACTGGCAAGGTAACCGAGCTGATCTGGTAGATACCGTAAGATACTCCATCGTTGAAAATGCTAATAATTTAGTGTATTCGCTAGTTATATTGAGTATATCTCCTGACACTGCTACAATGGATAGTGGTCGATATCAGTGTTTAGTGAGATGGTCAAATGGTACTGTCATACCTGGTGGGCTGTCACGTATAGCTACAGTAACTACCATACAGTACCCACTCTGTTCACTGAATGACAGTACAGGTTATACCGTTCGGACAAATGACGTCACATATCCAATTACATTGACGGCAAATGAAACAGTAGAATTATCTTGTCAATCAGAAGATACTGCAAGGATAATTTACTGGAGGCGGAGTGATCAAACAGGAGGAGGATTTACTACTCCAAAAACACAAATAAATGATTGGTACTACATGGACTATGACTGGACCCCGGCACGAAATGAATCTCCAGATTTATATTTCACTTGTTTTGCTGAATATGGAGGACCAACTACTGTAGACACGTGTAAAATTGGACCATTTAATGTGGTGTATGCACCAATAGTGACACTTACACCAGAGAGTGCCACATTTATGGCGTATGGTGACACAGTTACCTTTAATTGCAATATATTGGCAAATCCGTCAGCAACCACCATTGATTGGTTTTACGACCAAAATAAGGTAAATTTCATGGACGACGAAAACTTCCTTATCCTAAATACATCCCTAACCGTTAAATCCTTAACCATCGACGACAATGGAAGACATAACATCACTTGTGAGGTTACGAATGATGTCGGTAAAGATATTAGTGACAATACAATTTTAACTGTTAATTTACCAATGGTTACTAAACCTAAACGTCAAGACGAGACAACAATCTACACCTTGTTAACTGAAATCGTACCGGAAGTGGCTACCAAACAGACTGTTCCTACACAGGCCACGGAAAGTGGCACTGAAAAACTGCATCCAGAATCAGATGAGCAAGGAGGTAATAACATTCCAGTTATAGCAGGTGGAGCAGTCGGTGCAGGAGTAATCGTGATATTGATAATAGTTATATGTATTGTGAAGTATCGGAAGTCACCATCGACGTCACTAGAATCAAAGCCAGTTACAGAACGTCGAGGAAATGACTATGACACAATTGTCAATGACATCGACGCAGATAGTGTTGCATATGCAACCATCAATTTAGCCATTCAGGATGAATCAGAGTCTACCACCAGTACAGCTTCCATGGCTGTGGAGTTGAAAATTAAGAACAGTACAAACAGACAGGTGAATGATGATGCTGGCGAAAGAAACGATACAAGCGATCAAGGTCTTTTCAATGAAGATGAGCTGGAAAACATGTATGCAAAACCAATTAAGAAGGTAAAGACCAGACCGGAAAAAGCAATAATGCACGAAGAGGCCAAAGGTGAAAATTTCATTAATTCTGAACATGATAATATAAAGAAAAAACCAGAGCTGAAACCTAAACCAAAGAATAACAAGGTAATGGGGAGTAGTAGGAAGAGCGGGTATGACGATATCGACCCTAACTCACAGAATATAGAAACCAGTATTGTGGACGGTGCACACACATCTACGCCGTCCGTTTACGATGACGTCACTCCTTCAAAGCAAGTAAACAACGAAGCTATGACTGTTAACAATGGTGAAAATGACAAAGGTGAAAGGTTAGACGAAGCTGAAAAGACTGCACCGATGAAAAATGTGGAAGGGTTGACTTACGCTGAATTAGATCTATCAAGCGTAGAACCACGACTTAGTAGTACAAAGAAAGAAGTCAAACAAAACGAGGAGACTGTGTATGCAGAGTTGAAAATATAGACACGTTTTTTTCTTTTTCTTTTGATTTGTTTCCAATATTTGTATATTTACCATAAAAGATAAATATATCTGAAAATTACTGACAAGTCATTGAATGTTAAAACGTAGGTCAAAACCCATATCATGATAAAGTAATCAAGTCTAACTGCTGTATGACCTAAACTACAGAGTTAGTTGATTTCGTCTACGACGTGACTCAACTTGAGATAGTTCGAAGTTGACTATTACTGACCTATTTTTCCAGTACAAGTACTATAATAGCATAGTACTATAGTAGCATAATATTTACCGACACGCTGAGAAATCGAAAGACGTCTCTTGGAGTTTTAGATTCCCTGTTGATTCATCAATTTGCATTTTACATTTGTTTGATGGCATTATGTATTTTGTTTCTTTTAAGAATAACGAAAATCGTCTTTGTCGTCCTGAATGTCTACGAAAAAGTCAGAATAGGTGTGTGCCAATCAATCAATCAATCAATCAATCAATCAATCAATCAATCAATCAATCAATCAATCAATCAATCAATTTAGTTTACTTTCTCAGTGTAACCAGTGACCTACCTATGTTTAAAACAGTTTATACATATATCACGCAAATACTTTTATACCTACTTTTTGTATTGAATAGGTTTTATTAACGAGCTTGAGTCAACGTTACTATTACTATGTAATGTGTAAACATTGAAAACAATTATCGTCTTTCAGTTTATTTTCACCCATATACTACATACACCGTGTCTCTAGTTTATTGAGTTCTTGTTTATTTATTATTAATATTGGTCATTATATTTAGTATATATAATGATTATGTTGTACATGCCATAGTGATATTATTACTACCAACGTCTTCCAAAACTTAAGCACTAACCTTTTTCCAAATTACAGAATGTGTAATTTCGAGATATTTGAATAATAGCGCGTATAGTTAAACTTACCATGCCTTGTACCCGATATATATTGTTCATATCTGCATAATTACTAAGTTTATTATTATTTTACAATATTATACATTTTATGTATTAATAAGTTTTACAAGCCTACATATGAAATATTAATAACTATAATTTGTAGTTGACAACATTGATATTAAACGTAACATCGCACGCAATATGTAATATGGAACGGATCACAGGTTGTGAGTGTTGACCTAATGTGACCCTTCATATATGTCTGATCATGAGTGCAATTTGATTGTGAAGTGCATTAACGGCATCACCACAATGTTTGCATTAATGAGATGAATGTGGAAGGTATACAGTAGAGGACATATTTTAATCACTGTATATGGGTGAATCAAATAAAACATACTGATGCCAGTGGTTTGAAATCGGGTGTGATTGAATATTATTTTTTTCGAGTCTGGCATAAAACTAACATACTATGGGATTTCGAAACATGTATGTGTTAACTACAGAAACTTCTTTATGGGGAATAGTCAGTCTATTTGCCTTTATATCGTCTGTGATCAAAAATGAAAAAGGTTCAGTTATGGTTTCTGTCAACCACATAATAAACTATATATATAACAACCCGCCTAAAACAACAACAACAACAACAACAACAACAACAACAACATGTTTTGAGACGAAAAGATAGATGATTAGAACATCGGTTGCACATCACTGTCTTAAATTCACCCTACTACGGTGAAGACGTCGGGTATCGGACGATACAAAGAAATGACGTCATGACCCGGATCGTATCAGAAAGTTATGTAATTACCCAGGGTTTATGATAGTAGTATTAGTACATGTATCTGGTGCAGCAAACGAATCAATTATTTTAACGTTATCACAATAAAGCTGTTTTTACAAGATTTTGACATTGGTTCTTGTTCGAATGGGAAAGTGAAAGCAGTTCCTACTTCCTATCCCATTGGATATTCTCACAATTTTGACCTCCCACACGGCGGCTTATCTCTCCTCGTCAAAATTCTAATCTTCGCCCTCCTCACTTTGAAATTAAACACTACCAACGGTTCTCGCTGCACTGTACGACAAGCATCTCCCATCGACACCAAATTGTATGTGAGGGCGGGGAGAGTTTGCCGGTCATAAAAATGATTTACAATCTCGATCTCTACAATTAATGATATGATGATTGAAGTATATGGTTTGATAGAAGTGGTGGTGATTATGGGTGTAATTCAACAGTGAACTATGTAATGGATTTCACACTTGTCAGACTTCACTTTAAATTCATTAGTTGTTTTCAAGTATTGTACAATACAATACAATACAATACAATACAATACAATACAATACAATACAATACAATACAATGCAATGTAATACAATGCAATGCAATGCAATACAATACAATACAATACAATACAATACAATAGCTGTTCCCTTCCCCTTTATAAAATAAATACAAAGTTGCCATCCCAAAACACATCTTATCCCCTCCTTTGGAAGATTGTCATAATTTACCCTGCTGTTTAAGAGGTTACTAACATACCAGTTCGCTCAAACAGCTTCGTTGTTTTTGTGTTGATTCACATTGGTTACTACATTAACGGTAAATTTTATTGCATCATTGCTTAGAAATACCAACCTGCATTTTCCTTCATTTAATCCGAGACCGTACTAATTGTTATGTAAATACCCCTGGAGTTGAAAGGTTAGTGACGACCATGACCTATCTACATGTATTAGTATTTGAAAACATGGTCACAAAATGCCGCACACATCAAAGAACTAATGATATCTTGACACAATTTATATTCTACATATTTTTCACACAATTTTTCCATATTTTTGCATAATTTTAAAAGGGTCAGCATATTTGAATATGCTAGTTTGAAAATGAAAGTCCCGGATAAGGAAATAAACATCACCTCAGGTGTACAAAGAAAAAGCACAGGTACGTCTCTTCTACGTCGATATCAGTGTGTAGTGAGATGGTTAAATGGTACTGTCATACCTGGTGGATGGTCACGTTTATCGACTGTGAATATCATACAGTATCCATTATGTTCTTTTGCTAACAGTAGTGGATATACTGTCCATGTAACTTATCCTATGAAATCAATCACAGTGATAACAAATGAAACTGTGCAGTTGATATGTCGAGCTGAAGTGACTGACTCTATACCATATATTCACTTGAAGCGTGGTGATCGAATGGAGAGCGTTGCATTGTCTTCAACCTGGTTAGAAAATGGTTACTTTAGTGTCCAATATAATTGGATTCCACAAATAAATGAATCTCAAGATATACTTTTCAATTATTTTATTGTTGAACAAGACCAATCCTACTCGCTCGATGTAAAAACGTGTACAATTGGTCCATTCAATGCAATATACACAGCAATAGTAACAATTGAACCATTAAGTATTACTGTAACAAACCATGACGATACAGCAATATTCAGTTGTAGCTACTATGCAGACGCGTCAGACGTCAGCATTACTTGGTTATACGACAACAATGCGATAAGTCCTGTTGACGATACTTTCACCATCCAAGAATTAATCCTAATAGTATCCAATTTGGATTTCAATCAAAACGGATATCATTCCGTTAGTTGCTTGGTAAGAAATGATGCAGGCATGAGCAAAGGCAGTTCGACACTGTATGTTGACATAGCAATTCCGTCATCCGTTGACACATCCCCACCAAAAACATCGCCCGGCTTGCCGACAGAAACAATACATAGTGTAAGTGAAACTGATAAGTATATGACGACAATTTTGGCAACAGGCTCCTCACCAGCGTCAAATTCAACTTCAGAAAATAATGTTTTTGAATGTGAACGACACTGTGAGGGCTGTTTTAAATCGGATGCGACGATTCAACAAGCATATGTCGTGAATGGGGTGATTGCGGGTTGTTTTATCTCAGGTCTGGTGGTTGGTGTTTTGGTAACCGTCGCTGTGGTTATTTCATGTCTTAAATACCGATGCCTTAATACCAAGTTTACCAGTAAATATAAAGAGAAGAGTGGTGACACCGTTCCCCAGGAAAGTGATATCGAATTGGACGTTGAGGGCAGACATACAAATAATGAATACAGATCAACAGATGATGTATAAGCGAATACCAAGACATCATTGAACGCATATATGAAGATAATGAGACGACAGAAGATGCACATTACGCGAATCATGCCATAGTACCAGAGAGGGTCGTACAGATTCTGAGAATCAATATCAATGCTTGGAAGGAAGAAAGGATGTAATTTATATGTGACTACAATCTAACAGGAAATGAACTTTATCGCTCCTAAGATTTATATTGTCATTCCGAATATCGAAGAGTGCAGATATAAAATCACATTATCACAAAGTTGAGATTTTAAATGTTATTTTTTTCCTAAACTTCTAATATAAATTTAGATTATATTCCCGACTTTTAGCTAATCAAAGTTCGTGTTGTTAATATTATTAAACTATTCCTCATTATAGAGTAAACCCCGAATTCCCCACATACACTCTCTAATTGCTACTAGACTGAACATTCTTTGTGTTGCAAAGGCCTGTTTGGTTGTTGACTTAGTCCTATCCAATGTAACCATATAATTACATTGGTTGACGTATTAAATGGAAGAGTCTATTCTTCAATGTTATGTAGGTTTATCCCATGAGTTGCGAACATACTCAATGTAAATTGAAGAGTACAAAGTTACTTAAATTTGACTTGATTGGGTGATTATTTTTTTTTTGCAAATATTTTGCTCTTGATGAATCCATGAATACTTCGTGAAAGCTACATGTACTATGACGCAGCTGTCTATGACACACGTACAGTTAATACATCATTGACGGTATATGCCACTGCTATCGGGAAAATATTTTTGAAACTACAATGAACAAGAATTCTGCTGCTAGTGGATTGAACATCTTTACAGTTGCATCAAACGCCATGTTCGGATCTATAACGGCACAACGGCCCTTTATACTTCCTAAACTTCCCGTGAATCATACAATCCATTGCAGCCTTTATAAAGCATTCACACTGCAATCTCTACAAGGTTCCCAATTATACAGCTGGGTTGACTAAGGCACAGTCATGGTTCAAATCTTGCCCAAAGACTTTAGCCACTCAAATAAAATATCGACGAGGCTCGAACTTGTAACCTGTAGAATCCAAGTCGTCCACTCTAACCATTCACCCATCATGACTCCACAATAGTGTTCATGTTGTATGATATTATGAATATATATATATATATATATATATATATATATATATATATATATATATATATATATATATATATATATATATATATAAAATATATAGTATCGGCATCTTAATGAGCACACCTCGCATGCTTTGTCATCGCAAAGCGACGGAACCGATGAAAATGGTAGTTCTGAGAAAACACTAGACCAAAGTAGTTACTTTCTATAATCATAATCATAATCCTTTGAACCTTCAATTTTTTCATGCCCCCATTCCCATCCCCCCCCCCCCGCCTTACGAAACAGTTCGCATTTATTTTCTACTCACTTCAACCAGGAAAAGAGTCCTTGTCTCAAGTATATTTTAACGACTAACACACCAATCAGGGATGACATTATTTGTGTATATCAAAAGATCTAGAGTGCGTTTTAATATCAACAATGACACAAACATTGTTATACTGAAATAAATGTGTGATCACCGCGGCTCCGCTATAAATAAGCCTTTCAATAATATGGCACATAGCATATTGCAGCGCCATCACCGACCGTAGATGACCATTCAGTGTCCGCTACCTTTCATGTAGATCAGAGGTCAGTCCTTGACAGTTGACATTGTGTTTTGCATTTTAAATGCGAATGATAAAATGACACATTATCTCTTAAGGCTTAGTATTGAAGGAATTTTGGTACAAATAGAAATCTAACAGAGTATTTGAAATGCCATTGTGTGAAATCGAAGTTCCCGGATATTGAGAACTCACACTTTAACCTTTCGAAGAGAGCAAGTCAATGCACAATTCCTTGTTGATATTTAAACACAAAGCGTTTAACTTAAATGTCTCAAAATGGATCTTGTTCATATCCTAGTCCGATTACTTATATTTGCGTTCTGTCTCATCTCAACTGGGTTAATTACAAGAATGCATGCTGAGTCAGCTGTGTTTAATGACGAACCAGAAGACCAGACATTGGAGTTTACACACGGAAGTGACGACCATAAATCGATTGTCCTAAATTGCATTATGTTTTCACTTCAACAGAACCAAACGGTATCATGGATAAAAAATAACGAATATATCAGTGACGGTTAAACTTGGCGAGGTAACCAAGGTGATCTGGTAGATCCTGTAACGTACTGGATAATTGCTGACCATGATGATCTGGTATATTCATTACTTGTTACACTAACACGTGATACTGCTGCAATGGATAGTGGTCGATATCAGTGTGTAGTGAGATGGTCAAATGGTACTGTCATACCTGATGGACGGTCACGTATAGCTACAGTAACTATAATACAGTATCCACTTTGTTCACTGACTAACAGTACAGGTTATACTACTCAGACAAATGACGTCACATTACCAATTACATTGATGGCCAATGAAACAGTAGAATTATCATGTCAGTCAGAACTTACTACAACCTTAGTGCTTTGGAAGCGTAGTGACCAATTGCAAGGATTTAATTCACCAAACAGACAAACCACCGAATGGAAGTACTTTGATTATAACTGGACCCCTCAAATAAATGAATCTCCGGATTTGTACTTTACTTGTACTGCTCATTATGGAGGACCATCCAATGAAGAGTCCTGTACAATTGGACCATTCCGTGTGGTGTATGCACCAATAGTGACGATTGAACCAAAGTTTGCCACAGTTACAGCGTATTGTGACACAAAAACCTTTCATTGCATACATCTGGCAAATCCAATAACTAATAATAATAATACAATTTGGTTTTATGACGAAACCCTGATTAGTTATCCAGACACAAATTTTATCATCAACGAAACTCTTATGACCGTTTTAAACATTGACCCGAGGGGAAATGGAGACCACATAATCACCTGCCAGGTTGGAAATAGTGTTGGCACGGGTAGTGCTGCAGTAACTTTAACTATTGATATACCAATACCAACTTGTGTTGACGCATCAATACCCCAAACAGTTAACAATAGACATACTGAAACAATGAGTGCTATCATTGAAAGCACACCTCTACCGACGATTGTACGTGTCAACGACCACTTTACCTGATACATATGGTTACGGTCGATTTAAATCTGACGCTGAGTTACAAACATACATAAATGGAGTTATCATAGGCTGTTTTGTCGCTGGTATCGTTGTGGGTATGTTGGTAACTATTGGTATGGTTATATTGTTCCAGAAATACAGGTGTATCAAACTCAAAAGTAAAGGTCAAGGTGGGGAAAATGCCCTTGAAGATGCAGACATCGAATTGACCATTGAGGGCAAACAGAACGTCTTGAAAGACACACTGACAGAAGATGACAGTAAGTACCAAGATGTCGATCAACGCATCGACGGTAATAACATCCGAGAAAGGAAACGAGCAGATAGTGCGGGTTATGCAAATATTACAGCTAACCAAAGTATTGGTATGCACGAAACTGATCACTATCAAAGTTTAGAAGGTAAAAGTGAAGGAATTTATACTGGACTGACCAAGTAGACAATTCAATGTACTACATCAAGGCTCATGGCACGGCTTTTGTATTGCTTTCATAAACCAGATAGAAAAATAAGACTGAAGATCCCAGGGAAAGAAAGGATACAAGCAACCAAGCTCTTTTCAACGAATATGAGCTGGAAAACATGTATGCAAAACCAATGAAGAAGGTAAAAACCAGACTAGAAAGAGCAGTGACGCAGGAAGAGGCTAACAGTGAAAATTGCATGAATTCTGAACATGATAATATAAAGAAAAAAACAGAGCTGAAACCTAAACCAAAGAATATGGGTACGGGGAGTATTAGGAAGAGCGAGTATATATCAAGATATCGACCCTAACTCACAGAATATAGAAACCAGTGCTGTGGACAGTGCACACACATCTACGCCGTCCGTTTACGATGACGTCACACCTTCAAAGCAAGTAAACAACGATAAAGAAGCCATGACTGTTAACAATGGTGAAAACGACAGAGGTGAAAGGTTCGACGAAGCTGAAAAGACTGCACCGATGAAAAATGTGGAGGGTTTGACTTATGCTGAATTAGATCTGTCAAGCGTAGAACCACGACGTGGTACGAAGAAAGAAGTCAAATCAGACGAGGAGACTGTGTATGCAGATTTGAAAATATAGACACGTTTTTTCTTTCTGTTTTGATTTTTTACAATATTTGCATATTTACCGTAAAAGATAACTATATCTGAAAATTACTGACAAGTCATTGAATGTTAAAATGTAGGTCGAAACCCATACAATTATAAAGTAATCAAGTCTAACTGCTGTATGACCTAAACTACAGACTTAGTTGATTTCGGCTACGACGTGACTCAACTTGAGATAGTTCGAAGTTGACTATTACTGACCTATTTTTCCAGTACAAGTACTATAATAGCATAGTACTATAGTAGCATAATATTTACCGACACGCTGAGAAATCGAAAGACGTCTCTTGGAGTTTTAGATTCCCTGTTGATTCATCAATTTGCATTTTACATTTGTTTGATGGCATTATGTATTGTTTCTTTTAAGAATAACGAAAATCGTCTTTGTCGTCCTGAATGTCTACGAAGAAGTCAGAATAGGTGTGTGCCAATCAATCAATCAATCAATCAATTTAGTTTACTTTCTCAGTGTAACCAGTGACCTAACTATGTTTAAAACAGTTTATACATATATCACGCAAATACTTTTATACCTACTTTTTGTATTGAATAGGTTTTATTAACGAGCTTGAGTCAACGTTACTATTACTATGTAATGTGTAAACATTGAAAACAATTATCGTCTTTCAGTTTATTTTCACCCATATACTACATACACCGTGTCTCTAGTTTATTGAGTTCTTGTTTATTTATTATTAATATTGGTCAGTATATTTAGTATATATAATGATTATGTTGTACATGCCATAGTGATATTATTACTACCAACGTCTTCCAAAACTTAAGCACTAACCTTTTTCCAAATTACAGAATGTGTAATTTCGAGATATTTGAATAATAGCGCGTATAGTTAAACTTACCATGCCTTGTACCCGATATATATTGTTCATATCTGCATAATTACTAAGTTTATTATTATTTTACAATATTATACATTTTATGTATTAATAAGTTTTACAAGCCTACATATGAAATATTAATAACTATAATTTGTAGTTGACAACATTGATATTAAACGTAACATCGCACGCAATATGTAATATGGAACGGATCACAGGTTGTGAGTGTTGACCTAATGTGACCCTTCATATATGTCTGATCATGAGTGCAATTTGATTGTGAAGTGCATTAACGGCATCACCACAATGTTTGCATTAATGAGATGAATGTGGAAGGTATACAGTAGAGGACATATTTTAATCACTGTATATGGGTGAATCAAATAAAACATACTGATGCCAGTGGTTTGAAATCGGGTGTGATTGAATATTATTTTTTTCGAGTCTGGCATAAAACTAACATACTATGGGATTTCGAAACATGTATGTGTTAACTACAGAACCTTCTCTATGGGGAATGGTCAGTCTATTTGCCTTTATATCGTCTGTGATCAAAAATGAAAAAGGTTCAGTTATGGTTTCTGTCAACCACATAATAAACTACATATAACAACCCCCCTAAAACAACAACAACAACAACAACAACAACAACAACAACAACAACGACAACACGTTTTGAGACGAAAAAGTAGATGATTAGAACATAGGTTGTACATCACTGTCCTAAATTCACCCTACTACGCAGTGAAGACGTCGGGTATCGGACGATACAAAGAAATGACGTCATGACCTGGATCGTATCAGAATGTCATGTGTTTATGATAATACATGTATCTGGTGCAGCAAACGAATAACTTATTTTAACGTTATCACAATAAAGCTGTTTTTACAAGATTTTGACATTGGTTCTTGTTCGAATGGGAAAGTGAAAGCAGTTCCTACTTCCCCTCCTATTGGATATTCTCACAATTTTGACCTCCCACACGGTGGCTTATCTCTCCTCGTCAAAATTCTAATCTTCGCCCTCCTCACTTTGAAATTAAACAGTACCAAAGGTTCTCGATGCACTATACGACCAGTAACTCCCATCAACACCAAATGCTATGGGATGAGGGGGGGGGGGGGGGGGGAGTTTGCCGGTCATAAAAATGATTACAATCTCGATCTCTACAATTAATGATATGATGATTGAAGTATATGGTTTGGTAGAAGTGGTGATGATTATGGGTGTAATTCAACAGTGAACTATATAATGGATTTCACAATTGTCAGACTTCACTTTAAATTCATTTGTTTTCAAGTATTGTACAATGCAATACAATACAATACAATACAATACAATACAATACAATACAATACAATACAATACAATACAATACAATACAATACAATACAATGCAATACAATACAATACAACACAATATATACACTACAATAGTTGTTCCCTTTCCCATTATAAAATAAATACAAAGTTGTCCTCCCAAAACACATCTTATCCCCTCCTTTGGAAGATTGTCATGATTTACCCTGCTGTTTAGGAGGTTATTATTACACCAGTTCGCTCAAACAGCTTCGTTGTTTTTGTGTTGATTCATATTGGTTACTACATTAACGGTAAATTTTATTGCATCATTCCTTAGAAATAGTTACTACATTTTATCGGGTAGTTGAGACAAATACTAGGTTGATTTATTACATTATAGGTAATATTTACTACGATATCTGGATTGATACACGCGTCAACGGTTGGTAACCACAATATAAGTTATCACAGGGCTATCATATTGTATACCAACCTGCATTTTCCTACACTTAATCCGAGACCATACTAATTGTTATGTAAATACCCCTAGAGTTGAAAGGTTAAGTGACGTTCATGATCTATCTTCTAGTATTTGAAAGTATGGTCACAAAATGCCGCACACATCAAAGAACTAATGATATCTTGACACAATTTTATATTCTACATATTTGTCACATCATGTTTTCATATTTTTGTCTGATTATAAAAGGGTCAGCATATTTGAATATGCTTGTTTGAAAATGAAAGTCCCGGATAAGGAAATAAACATCACCTCAGGTGTACAAAGAAAACGCTCAGGTATGTCTCTTCTAAGTATCTCCCATCATTCGGTCACACATTATCACAACACCAACTTTTTAGATGAACTACCACTACGCTAGAATTCTACTTGATTTACTGATCTGGCAGATATGTACTCAGTTCACTTCATGAACCACTGCCCAATTTATTATTGATGCTGAACCTGAAGACAAGATTGTGGAATTTATACATGGAAGTTTTAACTCTAGATCGATTGTCCTGAATTGCATTGTGTTCTCACTCCAACAGAATCAAACAATATCGTGGATAATGGTGAATGCACAAGAGATATCGAAGGTTACATCTGGCTATTAAGTGACGGATTTGACGGTAGATCCTGTCAGGTACACGACAATTGATTACCAGGGTAATTTGGTATATTCGTTACATATTGAAATGCTACGTACATACGATACAAAGGCTACATACAACTCAGTAAACAATTGATAGTATTTTTAAGCCGTACGAGATGGGTTACATCTATATCAAGTTGAAAGTACTCATAATATGTCTGATTGGGACTGTGATTACTTCAACAACGAATGCTGAATCTGATGTGTTTAATAATGAACCAGAAGACGAAACTGTCCAGAAATAATTCTTTCTCCTTTTTTGGCCTTACGAAACACTATACAGAAACAGGTCGAAATCGTGATGCCCGTTGAGGGAGCTGCTTTTTGGTGTTGGCCGAAACATCAATTGGTTTGATTTGTCGTGAATACATCTTCAAAAAATACGTTTCTCTACAGATGAATCAATCATACAGTTCAGGGTGTATGATATTACTTATTGAACTTAACAAAAAGTAATAAAAAAAGTAATTTGCCAGTATTTTTTGCAGGCATAGAAAATTTAAAGTATAATGCTGAATTTAATTTAAATATTCATTGCTTGTAAAGTGGAAGTCCCGGATAAGGAAATAAATAAATGCTACCTACGGTACAGCGGCTACACACAACTCAGTACGCGTACGATAGCTGTTTTAAACCGTACGAAATGGGTTGTATCTATATCAAGTTGAACGTACTCGTGATCTGTCTGATTGGGACGTCGACTATGGTTACTTCAACAACGAATGCTGAATCTGATGTGTTTAATAATGAACCAGAAGACGAAATACGGGAGTTTACACACGGAAGTGTTGCCACGAGATCATTTGTTCTAAACTGTATTGTGTATTCGTCACTTCAACCAAATCAAGTAGTATCGTGGGTGAAGAATGACGAATATATTAGTGACGGTTTCATTTGGCTTGGTAACCAGGGTGATCTGGTAGATCCTGTAAGGTACACGATAATTGACTACAATAATGATTTGGTATATTCCTTGCTTATTTTAGCCATAACACGTGATACTGCTGCAACGGATAGTGGTCGATATCAGTGTGTAGTGAGGTGGTCAAATGGTACTGTCATACCTGGTGGACGGTCACGTATAGCGACTGTGAATATCATACAGTATCCATTATGTTCTTTTGCTAACAGTAGTGGATATACTGTCCATGTAACTTATCCTATGAAACCAATCACAGTGATAACAAATGAAACAGTACAGTTGATATGTCGAGTGGAAGTGACTGACTCTGGTATACCATATATTTACTTGAATCGTAGTGATCAAACGGAAGGAGTTGCATTGTCTACAAACTGGACAGAAAGTGGTTACTATAATGTCCGGTATGACTGGATTCCATTGATAAACGAATCTCAAGATTTACGTTTCAATTATTTTATTGTTGGAAAAGACTCGGCCGATGTAAAAACGTGTACAATTGGTCCATTCAATACAATATACACATCAATAATAGTAACAATTGAACCATTAAGTATTACTGTTACAAACCATGACGACACAGCAATATTCAATTGTAGGTACTATGCAGACCCGTCAGATATCACAATTACTTGGTTATACGACAACAATGCGATAAGTCCTGTTGACGATACTTTTATTACTACTGATCTTCGCACACAGCTGATAGACCAAGTAATAACGCCCGAATCACTCTCATATCTCATATCCGACTCAACTTCTGTATGTACGTACCAGGATCACACTTGAACTTTAAAGGGAATTAGCTCAGACTACACACAGTGTTTAAAGATCTACACTGGAAAACAAGGCAAGCACCCAGCATAGTGCCTCGTTCATTGACTTCCCGCGAAGCCAAGTCCTCTTGCCAAATCTGAGCTGAAGTGCCTGTCAGTCCCCATGCAGTGTACTTTATTGTGACGTCCGTAAAGTCTAAATTTACATAACGCATGGCCAATGGCCAAATAATTAATGCACTCCATATACGCTTTTCTTAAAACATTGATGAATGATCAATATGAATCCTAGATATTTATGAAATGCAGACTGTCGTCTCATGTATTCGAGTATGCTTGGAATCCTGTGTGGTCTGAATCCGATATCCTTGAGACAGTCTATTGACCTTTCAGTCAAACTAGGACATGCGATGTTGTTAAAATATTAAGTTTACTGAAAATATAAATATGTCATCTGTGACACTTTCCCCTCTTTCCAAAATTTGTAACGCCCTCGTTACAGACTAAAATATCTAAAAAATAATTTACCCTTCATAAATGAAAATTGAAAAGTCTTAGAAGTAATTAATGCTGTTTCGTATGAAGTGTTAGAAATGTAAAATTTATACGACCCTTGAAAACTAAGAGTGCTAAAATCTCAAATTCCGAACCAGATATACTTATTTAGTCAACATGTACTTCATTGAATAAATGACATCAAAGAGAGACATCACAGATAATTCGAAAATTGAATCGTAGAATAATTATATCCTGAGTTGGCTATTGAATTGTGTACTTCTCAATCACATCACAAACATACGTTCGACTGGCCAGTCTTTTTCAATCATTCACACAATCATACTGATAGATATGACCATCCATAACGTACTGTTCGGGCCCCCTCTATTTTCATTAACACTACCAGACAAGTACAGTCATCAATAGAATTCTCAGGTCTAAAGAACTTTGCTAGGAATATTATATCTGCAGCATTTAAAAGTTGAACATAAAGAAATATATATAAATAGGAGAATGTTTTAATGTTGACCAAGTTATACCCGATTCATCGTGTACATAACTAAATTATAACATAAGTATTCCTATCTGAAAGGAATGTAGGTATCTGTCTCGTAAAATCAAATGATGACATTAAATATCTATGCTATGAATAAATATTAACTCTTAAATATTTCATCACGCCAATATTGAAAATTGTCACTGACAAACGGTCAGCATGCCATATTCGTGATCATATTCCAAATTGAATCTTTAACTGCAGACGAAATCAATATTATGAAAAAATGGTGTAGCATAAAAGTGTGTGATAAACTATTTATGTCATTGACGTCGTCTGTGTTTAGTGAAGTCAAAATTAACCAGTCAATGTTATTCAAGTAATCTAAGTCTAGTAACTTGTGATTTCACCCTGATATCAGCTATCAAGAACACTGACCTAAATGTATTGTCTTACAGCTATCCTTAAGTTACACTAACTAATCAGCTGTTACAGTCATCAAGAGAAGTCAGTTGCGCCAACACAATCATTGTCGTGTAAGAAACCCTACGTCATTATTTAAACATTACAGGCATCTTAGCTGTTCATCCATGTTTAAAATTTGACATCTTCAGTATGTTAACGACTTATACAGAACTATTAAGACCATTAATATTAATCCAATAAGTCAATTTAGTTTTCATTACAAGTAACCTGATTGACCATAAGTAGGTTGGCAATTTTCTCATTGCAATTCAGTATACCCTTTGAATCAATACCACTAGAAATTATGCACGCTGCTCAAGTGAAAATAGTCCTTTCTCATCGAGTATATGGGTGCAATTTTCTTTGTATCTATAAATGATTATGGACATTTTTGTTTGCCCTTTGGTGACCCCATAATTGGAACTGGTGCACGTTTGAGGACCTCTAATGCAGCTTTGTTCAGATTCTGACTAGGTTCCCATGAGTTTTTGTCGGATGAAAATCCAGCCCACTTGATTAGATATTGCAATCGACCATTTTTGTACCGTCCTTTCATAATTTTCTCTATACCAAAATAGTTATCATTGTCGTCTTTATCAGTATTTACATCAGAGTCATTCTCAACACTCTGTTCTAACCTCCGTCTCTCAGCACGTGTGCGTACATTGTTACGCCAAGTTTTAGAGGCTGTAGTCTGTATTTGCTTGCTTCCTGTTTCAGGAGCACTCTGGTCCTGTGGGATGCTATACAATTCTGTATCAGATTGTAAATGGTAGTTTGTACTTTGTGTTCTTTGGTTCACTAACGGATCAATGCCTTGGCTATCTTCTACATCGTCTGAAGTGTGCATGTCAGTATTTCTGCCACTTAGAAGATGGTCTGGCCGTAAACGGGCATGTTTTAACCTATTTGCATGAATCACCTTATTGTATTTCTTAGAACTGTCAATATATTGAAGTTTGAAATTGACAGGTGAGACTTGTTCCTTGATACGAAAAGGTCCCCGAAATGGATGATGAAACTTTGGACTGCATCCAACTTTTACGGCTGGATGATGAAGATACACTATATCACCTACTGTAAACTTATGTGATGTATTCGCTTTTGCATCATAACGCATTTTCATAACTGCTTGTGCCTTTGTTATGTTCTCCTTTGCTAACTGTATCGCCATGTTTCTACATCTTGCCATTTCATGAAGATGAAAATCGACATTCCTTGATACACCTAGTCGCGGTAATATTTCAGCATCAACCGGAAGTCTAGGTTCAGTACCGAACATCACTTTGAAAGGTGACATTTTCGTAGTTTCTTGGGGTGTGGCCCTATATGCAAATAACACAGATTGGAGATATACATCCCAATCATCAGATTCGTCTGATGTATACATTGATAACATATCTAAAAGCGTACTGTTCATACGTTCAGTGAGCCCGTTGCATGCTGGGTGATATGCAGATGAACGTGTCTTTGTAATATCAAAAAATCTACATACTTCCTTAATAAGATGTGACATGAACGATGCTCCTTGATCTGATAACAAGGAATTTGGGAATCCATATACACAAAAGATATCCTCAAATAATACCTTAGCGACTGTTTCCGCCCGAGTATTCGGAAGAGCGAAGGCCCATGCAAACTTGGAAAGATATTCTGTAACTACCAGAATGTAACTGTTTCCGCGTTTCGTAGTCTTTAATTTGCCTAAGAAATCAAAACCAATGCGGTCCATTAAACCATTAACAGGTATTGGCAATAATTGACTTCTATAACGACGCCCTCTTTTTCTCATATGACAATGAGAACATGAAGCTACATAATCATTGACGTCCTTAAGTAGATTATCCCAATAATATTTTGTTCTGATCGCATGTAATGTCCTTGAAGTTCCCAAATGACCTCCTGTGACATCATCATGAATTCGCTTTAGTATGTAAAGTTGTAATGTTTTAGGCACGACAAGTTGTCTAATACAATCTTTCGCCTTGTACGACTTTCCTGTGGGGGACCAAAAATGGTATAGGACATTGTTTAATAACACATAATTCGCATGCCCTTGAATTAATTTTTGTGCATGTTTTGCTTCTTTTGGTAGTTCACCATTCTCCAAATAAGCTATAATAGGCTTTATGTGCCGGTCTGCTCTTTGCAATTTTGACATGTGTTCCGACCTTATGTCGAAGTCATCAACATCTATAACGTTATTAAGTGAAGAAGTAATCTCTGAGTTTCGCGAGTTATTTTGCCGGCTTAATGCAACTTCACTATCAGATTTCTCATATAAATACCTTATATCAACAATAGAATCATCAGCTGTGTTTGTCTGCATATGTGCAATTTCAGGTATGATAGTATTGTCTGGTATCTCCAGAGTTAACACTGGGGGAATGACATCGTCAGTTTGAGTGGCCTGACTTGTGCAAGTATCAGATGTACTAAAATCTGAATCTTTGTATGTCTCTTTTGGATATTTACGTCTTGATAGACAATCTGCATGTGGAATACTCAAACCTGATCTGTGCTCGATATCAAATGTATATTCCTGTACTTTTAATACCCATCTGGCTATACGACCGCTAGATGTTTTTGTTTTGAATAGATATGGCAAATTTGCATGATCAGTAACTACTGTAAAACGGTTTCCACGAAGATATGCATCACATTGAGCTAAACCATGCAATACTGCAAGAGCCTCACGTTCAGTCGTTGTATAATTTCGCTGCCCACGGCTAAGCGATCTTCCTCCATAACAAATTGGATGTTCTACATTGTCCTGGTTTTGTGCTAAAACATAGCCAACACTATACGCAGATGCATCGGTATAAAGGATAAATGGCTGTCCATATCGTGGATAACCTAATAGCGGAGCATTGACCAGTGCATGTTTCAATGTATCAAATGCCTGTTGACATTTATCATCCCAGACGAACTTTTTGTCCTTTTTGAATAGATCATATAATGGGCCCGCAATCTTGGAAAAATCCTTTATGAACTTACGATAGAAGCCGGCTAAGCCTAAAAAGGACTTTAACTGTTTCACATTTTTCGGGACTGGAAAGGTTTTGACGGCTTGTATTTTATTTGGGTCAGTTGCAATACCATTCTCATTTAAGATATGTCCTAGAAATTTAACTTCTCGTTTGGCAAAATGACATTTCTTTGGACCAAGTTTGAGATTAGCTGAACGCAAACGTGTGAGGACCATTTCCAGGTGATCTAGGTGATCACTAAATGTTTTGCTGAACAAAATTAAATCATCCACATATATTACTAAGTTTTCCCACAGCATTTTTCGGAACAGAAACTGCATTGTTTGCTGAAACGAACAGCTACTATTGCGTAATCCCTGTGGTAAAGTCTTCCATTCAAATTTCCCATCAAGACTAACAAACGCGGTTTTGTACGAATCTTTGTCATTTATAGCCAATTGCCAAAATCCGCTTGTCATATCTAATGTAGTAAAGTATTTTGGAGCCTGACTTCCCACCATATCGATTGCATCTGTTACCCCTGGCAACGGAAATACTATCGGTACTGTTTGTTTGTTCAATTCTCTATAATCAACAACTAAGCGCCACCCCGCCCCTGAAGGTTTCTTAACGAGTAGTAATGGTGACGAATATGGTGATGTGGAGGGTTTAATTATTCCTTGATCTAGCAAATTATCTAATTGTCGTCTAATTTCATTTCTTTTCTCTGGTGAAACACGATATGGTGGTCTAGATACTGGTCTAGCATTAGGTTCCAACTCAATTCGATGTTTGATCAAATCACAGTACCCTAATCTACCAGATTTATCTACAAAGGCATCCCTGTGCTTCCAAAGAATTGAGCGAAGGTCATGTAGTTGTTGGTCTGTCAAGTCATCCTCATTGAGATTAAATTGTGAAAAGAATTCGTCTTGTCCTTGTGTAGTTGTGGTGTTAACAGCTGTCCGGTCTCTGGTATGTAGGTCACTGTCAAAATGGTATAGTTCAGTGTCATTTGGTAGTGGTGAAAATGACCCCAAACGAGTATTCCTTCTGAGAATTATGTCTTTGTCATTTGTGTTGACTATTCTAACAGAAACCAAATTGTTGTGTGTTTTGGTTAACACTCTTGCTGTAGCCAAACCTAAATGACTTAATGAACTTATATTCGGTGTTATACCTAAAACACCATTAGGATAATTTTTCCTAAGTCGCGCAGTTATAATGCATTCTGAATTAGCAGGTATCAAACATTTCTCATTTGCGCGCATTAATAATGCTGATCGCAGTGACAATTTTCGACTGGCTATGTCCACAACAGCTTTGTGTTTAGTCAAAAAGTCCATCCCTATAATTAGATTCTTGTGTAAATTTCTAATTATATGGACTGGCATATTGATACAACGGTTCCCAAATCTGACTGGAATTACAATAGTTCCAATAATTGGCAATTGATGACCGGAAGGTAAATTTATAGATCGATGTTGTGATTTCGAAATTCGTAAACGATTTAATTTAGGTATCTTTTTCAACAAAGTAGTACAAATAACTGAATTTGTTGCACCTGTGTCAATCAGTGCTGGAATTTTGTGGTTGTATATGTCAACATTTATCATGTTATTATTTGAAACTTTAAAGTCATCAATTTCCATATTACTTAAAGAAGGTTTATTTAGCATGCTGGATGTATTTACCTTGATACCTCCTGCATGCTTTACAGTAGAGTTAGAAGTATGAAATGGTCGCTTTTGTCGACACTTACTAGCAATATGACCATGCTTCTGACAGTTATAACATTTTCGTCTTAAATGTTTAGAAGATGATCGACTAAAACGATTTCTGTTATTACAATTGTGGTGTTGTTGTCCGTCACAGCTTGGACATTCAAACTGGTTTGGATAAAATGGCTGAAAGTTAGAGTCAGATTGAAAATAATTGTGAGGAATGTATTCCTCGCTTACTTTGTCATTCAGGAATTCCCGTTCATCCCATTGAGTTAATGAACGTTGCGGCTGCACCTGTTGACTAATCAATGTCTGTTGCAGCTGTTCAACTGTCTGTCCGTATTGTATGTTGTCCACAGAGTTCACAGAGGTCAAATGTTTATCCTCGGAGGTCACACTGTCTTTACTACTGTCACAGTTGTTCTGTACTGTCTTCTTGAAATCCTTGGTATTTCCATTAGTGTCAGACAAACTGTCAATAATTTCAAATCTTCTGGCAAAGGCACATGCCTGTTCAAAGTCAACCGGATTGTTTGTCACAGTAAACTTCATAATCGAGGGACATAATCCTTGAATAAATCGACTTAATAATTCATCTTGATTCCGTTGGCATTGATGACACATGTGTTTCACACGAATAGCATATTCCTGTACAGATTCACCATGCTGTTGACGTAGAGAGTCTAATTCATTGTCAAGTTTCCATCTAGGTTTGCCATGATGAAATTGTAGCAAAAATGCCTCCACTAAGTCATTCCAGTTCTCTAGGATATCATCATGTAAAGTCGCAAACCAAAGTTCGGCATTGCCTTTCATAAATAAACCAAACAAATTTCTGCGTTGTCTGTCATTGTATCCTTTGAATGCAACATATGCATTAAATTTGGGAAGCCATAAATCAGGACTGTCATTCCCACTGTATTTTGGAGGAACTATGTCGGAAACAACATCTATTGTATTTATCCTTTGACGCAGATCATTAATAACATCAGCAAACTCATGTCCATGTTCGTTTTGTTGATTCAGTTCATCCATTTTACATTTGATGTAGTATTTTTTTGTTACTCACCCAATGGCGTTACGTGTTGTCTTCTTATCAGGTTTCGGTAAGTCTTCGTAAGGTTCAAACTTGATTCATTATACACACAAATGGTTCTTCAAGCCCCTGATCTCCATCAATATTACTACTGTTGTTCAAGCCCCGGATCGCCACCAATATTACTTTCTGTTGTTCAAGCCCCGGATCTCCATCAATATTACTACTGATCTTCGCACACAGCTGATAGACCAAGTAATAACGCCCGAATCACTCTCATATCTCATATCCGACTCAACTTCTGTATGTACGTACCAGGATCACACTTGAACTTTAAAGGGAATTAGCTCAGACTACACACAGTGTTTAAAGATCTACACTGGAAAACAAGGCAAGCACCCAGCATAGTGCCTCGTTCATTGACTTCCCGCGAAGCCAAGTCCTCTTGCCAAATCTGAGCTGAAGTGCCTGTCAGTCCCCATGCAGTGTACTTTATTGTGACGTCCGTAAAGTCTAAATTTACATAACGCATGGCCAATGGCCAAATAATTAATGCACTCCATATACGCTTTTCTTAAAACATTGATGAATGATCAATATGAATCCTAGATATTTATGAAATGCAGACTGTCGTCTCATGTATTCGAGTATGCTTGGAATCCTGTGTGGTCTGAATCCGATATCCTTGAGACAGTCTATTGACCTTTCAGTCAAACTAGGACATGCGATGTTGTTAAAATATTAAGTTTACTGAAAATATAAATATGTCATCTGTGACACTTTCACCATCCAAGAATTAATCCTAATAGTTTCTAATTTGGATTACAAACAAAACGGATATCATTCCGTTAGTTGCTTGGTACGAAATGATGCAGGCATGAGCAGAGGCAGTTCGACATTGTATGTAAACATAGCAATTCCGTCATCCGTTGACACATCCTCACCAAAAACATCGCCCGGCTTGCCGACAGTAACCATAAATCATGTAAGTGAAACTGATAAGTATACAACAACAATTTTGGCAACAGGCTCCTCACCAGCGGTGTCAATTTCAACTTCAGGAATGCCAACTGTATCGAGCAAAAGACCAACTAAAACAAGGAGTACTGAAGTTGAAAACACGTTTGTACCAACAACCATATTAACAACCTCGTTACCTGATAGATATGGTTATAGTGGTCGATTTAAATCTGATGCTGAGTTACAAACATATATAAATGGAGTGATTATAGGTTGTTTTGTTGCTGGTATCGTTGTGGGTATGTTGCTTTTGGTAAGCATTGCTATGGTAATTATGTTCCTAAAGTACCGATGTGTTGATGTCAAACTGGCATGTAAAGGTCAGGATGGGGACTCTGTCCTTGAAGACGCCGATATTGAACTAACCGTTGAGGGCAGACATAGAGACTTGAAAAACACACCGCCGGATGACCGCGAGTCACGGTATCAAGATATAGTTCAACGGAGTGATGATGATAACATCCGAGAAAGGAAACGAGAGGGAAGTGTAGGTCATGCAAATGTTACAGCTGGGGAAAATATTGATATGGACGAACGTGATCACTACCAAAGTTTGCAAGGAAAAAGTGAAGGAATTTATACTGGATTGACCAAATAGATTAGGGAAAAAAAATATTTGTTAACGATAACATTACTTAGTTACGTTTTATTTAATTTTTTAATTACTTCGAAGCCAACGAAATATACTCGTAGGTCACATTAAACACAATTAGTGCTTGATGAGGTGTAAAAGAGGTAAATGAAGAAGACAATTATAAGTTAAGTAGAAAAACACGATATGCAGAATGTACTGTTGTAGTCTTAAAAAGACACTGCTTTCTGTCTCGAAAAGAATTTTTACAAAATGGGACCACAAGTACAGATGAGACAAAGGCACGAAGGTGTGCACAGGAATAGAAGTATATCGTTATACCATTTAAATTTTCAACATGAAAAAAAATGTTTATGTTAACCTAGGATCGGTAGTGTTATCGGAAACACGTTGTGTTTTTTATTTTCTGATTCACGTCACAGTTTTGGATATTTCTTTGTATTCCTCTGTACGTGGAATATCTATGACATTTTGTTTATCAATAGTCATATAACCTCTTAATACGAACAATGAAATGTTAACCTGAAACTTAAGAAAGGTTATTATATAAACAAAAAATATTAACGAGGCATTATCAAGTGGTTTAGAATCATACTGCAAATCATTAAATTAGTAGTCCGATTAAATCACAAATAAAAATGATATCATCAATTTATCTATTGCAACGTATGTCATTGTTGTAATCGGTGCAGACAGAATTAATTTTATTCTAACGTCAATACAAATTATGTAATTGTGGAATTAACAATACAATATACCATACCAACTCAGCATGATAATAACAAAGTTTGTTTGAAAGCCATGAAACTGTCATACACAGAGAAGAGTGGTTGAAAGACATGTACTCAATTGCAAACGTATGGAAAAGGGAAGATGATGATATGATGGAAGTCAGTAGTATGGGTAGTGCAAGTAAACCTAAACTGTCTGTTTATGATGACGTCACTCTTCCAAACAAAACAGGCACTAGTGGAGATATCGCCGCATTCAACCGTGAATACATACATGACAGAAGGTGAAAGGTTTATACAAAGCTGAAAAGAGCTCGTCTATGAAAGATGGGGAGAGATTGACCTACTCTGACCTGAAAGTATCAAGCATTAGTACAAAGACGTAATGAAAGACGAAAAAATGAAAGACGAAAAAAAATGTTCATACAAAACTAAAGCATTCATCACGTGATTTCAATTGTTTATATGTTTACCCATTACACGATAAGTGATTTGGATATCAACATTTTAATGTGACCATCGTAAAATTATTGAATCAAATCAAATCAAACATCCATAATGACTGTCTATAAATATTTAATTGTAATAATATTTTGGTTAAGATACAGACGGTATCACATTGTCGTACTGTTGCCGAAAAAAAACTTGAATTATAAGTCTGCTAAAAACGGTAACGTGATTGGTGAACTTCACTTTTACTCTCAATTCCACGCTTGACCACGTTCTAAAAATAGCTTGTAGAAAATGGGTATATGCCTAACTTGCTTAGTTTGTGATGGGTTTTACTAGTCTAAATATGACCCAAAATAACATGCGTGAGTTACGAAAACAACAGTTGTGTCATATACCATGGCCTAACAACAGCGTCAAATTCTCAAACTTGTTAATTGCTATGGAAATCTATCTAATACACTTTGGAAATTAATTACCATTGATAGTAATTACAATCCACAATGTAGTATATGCCTCCATATCAATCTGATTACAATCTGATGTGGGTCACTGTGGGAAGCCGGCGATCACCCGGAACAAACAAAGGGTATAATTAAAACGATGGAAATAGAGGTAAATTAAGACATCTAGCCACTTTCAGATTTTAATCAAACAGGCCTCTATATGACTCCTAGACACACATCAGTTAGTTAGTTCGAACGATGAAGAAATTGTGGTGGGTTTATGAGTCAGGACGAGAGTTTCATAGACATGTTATATGACATGTCGAAGAATCACTCCAGTGCTATTGATGGTTTAGTTTTCCGAATCGCAGACACACATACACAGTCACAAATTTTATGCTGTCAGTTGCAAAAAAAACTTTATTTAGTTATCATTGACTTCAAACGTTTAAAAATATGAGGTATGAAAAAATACACTCCTATAATATACACTAGGTGTGTAGCATGTAGCATATTGCAGCGCGATCATCGACTATACCTGACCATTTAGAATATTAGTACAGTTACTTTCGTTGGAAAGGTCAGTTCCGAACAATTTGTATTATTTTGTACATTGGACATTAATGAGATTGGCATTGCTATTTAAATGCAATTGATAACAAATAAAGTGTGTGTTTAGTATCCACGTGTATCCCACGGGAATATGTGAATATGTGCCTTTAAATAGCATTGATGTATCAAGTAATCTTGCAGTATAAACAATCACATGTGATGAAAGAAAAGAGATGATATTATCAAGAAGACAACACTACTGTAACTTTTTGAAAAGTTGACAAAGTAACAATATTGCAGTCCTAATTCATACTCGTTTTCAATCATTAACTATAACGTATGGTCTTCTCTTGATACTTTAATTAACGAGCGACAAAGGTGTAAAGTTTGACGAGGACATTAAATTTTACAAGGCCAAGCGTGTAACATTCTTATTTTAACAACAGCAAATTGTCAATGAATATTTTCTAAACACGATACCTGCACCTCAGTTATATTGTCACATAACAGGTTATATCCCCACTAGTGTGTAGAAATAGCGTCCGTCTATAGTATTTGTAAGTGGACTTTTGTGTGATTGTTGATTTGAAGTATGAGGGCCTCAATGGAAAGAAGCCGACCCTGCAACGCTTTGCGTTGTTTGTAACGCTTATTGAGTTTTACCCTGAATAAAGATATTTTATAATAATAATAATAAAAGTATAAGAACAATGATAAATATACCAATATTAACCTTGATGCTGAATATAATGGAGATCATCTGTTCACTTGTTTTTTCATATAGTATGAGTTGTGATGACCATATGGGTCGTCATACTTCAACTTTAACTGTTAGGATACCAACGCCGACAAATGTTTACACATAACTTCCAACAACAAATCATTTCAAACTATACCTACAGTTAAAAAACGATTGTAGACAAATTATGGGAATGTCACACTTACTCCAAATAATGTTTTTTTTTTTACAATTTGTAAAGCACTTTAAACCCATATATTTTTGTTACTAGGCAATTTTGAGATTTTACAGTCTTCAGCTAGTTCTTAAACACCAATTTTTACTGATTAGCAGACTAGCACACTGTTTCATGTACAAGAAGGCATTTCAGTCACTACTTATTTTTGCACTTTTGTTTTCAAGCGATATTAGTGAAAATAAGTCTTTAGCGAAAATGTCGAGGTTTACAGTATTTATGTTCTTTTGTGCATAATTAAATACGTACGAAGACTTCCATAATATATTAATACATATCATGAGTTTATATAATGTCTTGTAATCCATTTATAAACAAATGTTCAAGATTCTGACATTAATCCTTTGCGTTATTCAACACTTTAAATTATAATGATACCTTGTTGAATTAAGTGACCCTTGTATCAAGACTAACATTTACTATACATTGTCAAGTTGTTTTAAGTATTTATAGATGTTATTGAAACAGATTCAATATGTTTCATACTCATGACAAAACATTGATAATATTGTTCTAAGTAGACTTTAACAGCAACATGCTAACCAGGTGTTTTTGTAGGTAGCCCAATCTTTGTTTATTAATATCTTATTCTTTGGTGTGTCTTGGGCTGAAATATCTATTTTGAACTCTTCCTGGTAATTGAATTTATAAAATGAAATTATTAATATGTGTGTTAAAAGTAAACATTTTATGAACCATGAGACAAAAATTGTGAAAGCATTTATTATCACTGCGTGGTTAGATATTCACTATGAGCCAGTCAATATATGTACTTTACCTTGAAATTGACGACACTCCTAACCTACGCTAGGTATATATGAAGCATATGTTGCAGCGCCATCACCGACTGTTCCTGACCACTTATGATAGCCTTTACTATATTTACCCTCGTTGGAAAAGTCAGTTCCGAGCAGTTTGCATTGTTATTTAAATGGGACATTATGAAGAGATGGGTATGGCTATTTAAATGCAATCAATAACAACTAAGTGGTGTGTTTATAATAAGTATCCCCGTGTATTCCGTAGCAATGTTCATGTTCTAAAGGTTTGACATAGAGATTGTCACGTGTTAATATTTTTCCTACAAATAAAGGTGTAACAAACAAACAACTTATCTGAATTGTCATTGTATGAACTTGCGCGAATTGCAAATCCCGGATCAGGAAGTAAATACGCGTTAGGGGACGACAGGTCAATGAACAGCTCTCTGTTTATAGTTACAAACTACATGTATGCTAAACCTCTCGAAATGGATCTTGTTCATATCCGATTTAGTGTGTTTGTGTTTTGTCTCACTTCAATTATGTTAATTTCAAGAACGAATGCTGAGTCTGCGGTGTTTGATAATGAACCAGAAGACAAGACAGTGGAGTTTACACACGGAAGTCTTGACCGTACATCGATTGTCCTAAATTGTATTCTGAATTCACTCCAACAGAACCAAGTAGTATCATGGATAAAAAACGACGAATATATCAGTGACGGTTATACTTGGCGAGATAACCAAGGTGACCTGGTAGATCCTGGAAGGTACACGATACTTGACCACAATGGTGATACGACATATTCATTACATGTTACAACCATAACACGTGATACTGCTGCAATGGATAGTGGTCGATATCAGTGTGTAATGAGATGGTCAAATGGTACTGTCATACCTGGTGGACGGTCACGTATAGCTACAGTAACTATAATACAGTACCCACTATGTTCGTTAACTGACAGTGCAGGTTATACTATTCAGACCAATGACGTCACATTACCAATTACATTGATGGCAAATGAAAGAGTGAAATTATCTTGTCAATCAGAACTTACTGCAACCTTAGTGCGTTGGAAGCGTAGTGATCAAACGCAATTATTTAGTTCAGCGAATACACAAACCAACGATATTAGGTACTATGAGTTCGACTGGACTCCACAGACAACCGAATCTCCAGATTTATATTTTACATGTACTGCTCACTATGAAGGACCAGATACTGTAGAAACGTGTACAATTGGACCATTTAATGTGGCATATGCACCAATAGTGACGATAGAACCAGACATTATTGCTACAGTTGTGTCATATGATGACACCGTGACAGTTCAATGTTTATACCAGGCAAATCCAGCAGCCACTAGCATTAGTTGGTTTTATGACGAAAAGTTGCCTAGTTCTTCAGACAGTAATTTCGTCATTAAAGATATGTTATTAAATATTTCTAACATTGACTCTAAGGAAAATGGCGACCACCGTGTCACCTGCCAGGTTGGGAATAGTGTTGGCATGAGTAGTGCTACAGTACATTTAATTGTTAGTGTGCCAATACCAACAAGTGTAGACACTTCAATACTGACTGTATCGAGCAAAAGACCAACTAAAACAAAGAGTACTGAAGTTGAAAACACATTTATACCAACAACCATGTTAACAACCTCGTTACAGGATACTTGTAGTTGTTACGGTCGATTTAAATCTGATGCCGAGTTACAAACTTACATAAATGGAGTGATAGTAGGTTGTTTTATTGCTGGTATTGTTGTTGGTATATTGATAACTATTGTTATAGTAATCGTGTTCCAGAACAACAGATGTATTGATGTCAAACTGGCATGTAAAGGTCATGATGGGGACCCTGTCCTTGAAGACGCCGATATCGAACTAACCGTTGAGAGCAGATCTAGACACACAGACTTGAAAGACAAATCGATGGATGACCGCGAGTATCAAGATATAGATCAACGGAGAGATGATGATAACATCAGGGAAAAGAAACGAGACGGTAGTGTTGGTTATGCAAATGTTATAACTGATCAAAATATTGATATGGACGAACGTGATCACTACCAAAGTTTGCAAGGAAAAGGTGAAGGAATTTATATTGGACTGACCAAGTAGATTAGGCAAAAAAATATAAATGTTTGTTTCCGATAACATGATTTGTTTTATTTTATTATTTTTTTAATTAGTTCGATGCCAGCATAAAATACTCGTCGGTCACATTAATTCCGTGAGAGTTTGATGATGTGTACTGTTTAAGAGGACAATTATAAGTTAAAGTAGACGAATATGTTATGCAGACTGCACTGTTATAGTCTTAAAAGACCTGCTTTCTGTCAGGAGTGCGATTTTTACAAAATGTGACCACAGATGAGGCAAATGCATAAAGGTGTACACGCAAATAGAAGTAAATTGTTATACTATTTTACTTTCCTACGCGAAAAAAATTGTTTAGGGTAGGGAGCTTCAACTAGGGTCCGTCGGAGTATCGAAATCACACTATTTTTTTGCCTAATAATGATCCGATTCACGTCATAGTTTAGACATTTCTTTTGTATTCCTCTGTAGTTTATATAAAATACACATACGTTGGATCTCGATGGCATTTTAATTCTTAGTTATATACCCTCTTAGTACGAAAAATAAAATGTTAACCTGATTATATCAGAAAAATTAATAAGGCACTATCAAGTAGTTTAGAATCATTCTGCAAATCATTAAATTAGTTGTACGATAGCGAAAACTGAGTATCTACTTATAACGTCTGAAAGGTTAGACGATCGAGAGCAGTATATCTTATCCCGCTCACATGTGTCGCTTATGTAATCGGTGCAGACAGAATTGATCTTATTCTAACGTCAATACGAATTATGTACCTGTGGAATTAACGATACAGTATATCATACCAACTAGCATTATAATAACATTGTTACATAAAAAATGAAAGACCCGGTATTGTCATACATGTTGTAGAAGAGTGGTTGGAAGACGTGTACTCAAAACCTATGAAAAAGGTGAAAGTTCTATCAGGACGAACGATTACTCATACTCTATAATTGATGGAATGTCAAGCAGTGGTGAAAATGATGATATGATAAAAGTCAGTAGTATGCATGGGTAGTGCAATTAAACATACACGGTCTGTTTACGATGACGTCACTCTTTCAAAGTTAAAACAGGCACCAGTGGAGAGATATCGCCGCATTCAACCGTGAATACATACATGGCAAAGGTTAGACAAAGTTGTTTAAAAGAACTCGTCAATGAAAGATGTAGAGAGGTTGACCTACTCTGATCGGAATAAATTCAAGCATTAGTACAAAGAAAGACGTAACGAAATGCGAAAAAATATTTATGCGAAACTAAAGCATTCATTGTGTGATTTCAGCTGTTTATGTGTTTACGCGATACACGACAAGTGATTTCGATATCAACATTCCATGACCATCGTAACATTATCAAATCAAATCATCCATAATTACTGTTCAAATAAAAATTGCAATAATATTGTGATTAATAACATGTACAGAACGTACTATATTGTCGTACACTTGCCGATAAAACTGGAATTATATATTGTAGTCTGCTAAAGACGGTGACGGGATTGGTGAACTTCTTTTTTACTCTCAATTCCACGCTTGACAACGTTTTAAAAATAGATAAGTAGAAAATGGGTATATGACTAACTTGCCTAGTCTGTGATGGGTTTTAGTAATCTAAATATGAACATGTAAAAACAAAGAGAATATGCAAAATACCATGACCCAAAAATAACATGCTTGATTTAGGGACCGGCCAGTTTCTTCAGCCTGGGGGTGGATTCTTAAATTGGGCTGACAAAAAGTCACTGCCCCCCCCTTATCTGTAAAACCAAAAACAGGCTAACCCCCCCCCCCCATATATATATATATATTCACATGACAGGTATTTTTTTATTGTGACTAAGTGTGGACTGCTTGACTGTCTTGCATCTACTTTATAAGATCCCGGGTTAGCACTATCATAATTATAATTATTGACTACACAGGGTAAATATATTTAATAGCATCTTGACAGTGAAAGGTATGGGAAAGCTTGAGCAGGGAATATGTATATCTCTTATGGGGGGTCCTAGGGGGTCTACCCCTAGAAGCCCTGGGGTTTTTTTACTCTGAAAAGTCAATTTTGAGAATATCAGGCCCTTTCAGACAATAATTTCCAAGCTTTACAAGACAGCGCCAACATTAAAAAAGTAAAATAATATCTTTGAAATATTAAGTTTGATAGCATCTTGACAGTAAGAGGTAGGGGGAAGAGGTTGAGGCTGGGATGTGTACACCTCATGCATAATATCATTTGGAGAGAGCTATGCATTTATGACAAAATGAAAGTAGCATTTTTTGACAATGTCAATATTAACGATATTCAATATTCGTAAGTGAGGTATATTGAGTACAATTTCGGTACATTAGTTTGACACTGTTATGCATGTATTATCCGTACATCATTTATAAACAAATATTCAGTATATTTTTATATAAACCCGAGATTTTGTCAACTTGAAGGTTAATATCTTATCAGGAATGACATTTAAAGTTCAATGTAGCGGAGAAATATATGTTACTAATAATTATTGAGAAATTGGCAATATTGGGATTTAAGATTTTCATTAAAATAAACAAACTACTTAGTATGCTTCCTTTTTTGAACTTGAAATTTAAATGACAGAGATGTATTTAATATTATATTACATAAAAATAGATATAAACAAGATTAAGAACAATGCGACATCTTAATTATAGCATACCCTGGTAGGAATATCAGACATTGTGTTGAATTCTATCAGAGACAGGTACAGCTGTTTCTCTAAATATGGGTTGCCATAGGTTTAATACACAGACATTCTATAACATTCCTAGTTATTTTATATTGAGCAAGTAATAGTACGAAAAAAGAGATAACTTTAATAATAGTTTTGCATATGTTATTTTTTAAAATCAATTTACCGTTTTAGTATGTATAAGCATTCTTTGTTTGTTAAGATACAATAAAATAACTTTTACTAAAACAGTGAATCTGTGTGTGTCGTTTACCTTTTAATTCTTATGAGTTTTACGAGGCTCTCTTTTCTACTTTAGAGATCTTTAAGTTCACATATTTGATGTAAGTACACACAGTATGGTATTATTACGAGTTACAGTAAGGTTGGGATTTTGTCCCAAATATCTCATGGTGACTGTGATGATATCAATGTAAACGGTGACAGATGTATGTATGTATGTATGTATGTATGTATGTATGTATGTATGTATGTATGTATGTATGTATGTATGTGTGTGTGTATGTGTGTGTGTGTGTATGTATGTATGTATGTATGTATGTATATGTGTGTGTGTGTGTGTATGTATGTATGTATGTATGTATGTATGTATGTATGTATGTATGTATGTGTGTACTGTGTGTGTAAATGCTTGCATCCTTGCATAACTAATCGTTTTGTCAGTTATACGGCTATATCTGAACTACAAAATCTTCAAACACCACATAATTTGGTTGATACATTGTGATAACCAAACGCACATATCACAGAAACTATGGCGACATTAGCTTCACTTGTAAAGCTGCTATATCAACGGACATACGTAAATATTAATGATACCACTTAAAAGCATGTGTAATTTAGTTCAATTCAATGATAATAAAATCTTGTTTCTCAAAGCATCGCTCATTTAGCAGCTACACGTAGCACATAGAAAACATTCGGGAGGTCATACACTGAAAGCGTCATCACCGAGGTGGTATATTTGTCTGAACTATATATAGCAACAAGTTTTTGATTTCAAACTCCAAGCATAACTAAACAATAGTTAAATAATATTCATATTGGGGTACATGGCTTTCACCTTAATCGAGTTGAGTGCAATTTTGTATGCTGTAGCATAGGTGAGACATAACGTAATAACTGTACTGAAGTTGCAAACGAACTATCAAAGTTAGGTAACCTCAATATTTTGCACAGTGTATATTTATGTATGTTGTTGTTGTTGTTGTTGTTGTTGTTGTTGTTGTTGTTGTTGTTGTGGTGGTGGTGGTTGATATATTATTATATATTGTCATCTCTTGGTTTATACAATACTATCTATACCAGGTACAACGCTATTCTAACTCTGTTTGTGTCATTGTATTCTGATAGCACGACATTTTCAAGTATTCTCTATGACTGATGTGATAGTGTCACAGATGACATATTCATATTTTCAGTAAACTTAATATTTTAACAACATCGCATGTCCTAGTTTGACTGAAAGGTCAACAGACAGTCTCAAGGATATTGGATTCAGACCACACAAGATTCCAAGCGTACTCGAGTACATGAGACGACAGTCTGCATTTCATAGATAGCTAGGATTCATAGTGATCATTCATCAATGTTTTGAGAGTACTTTTAGGACATGTTAACGCCCCTGAAAAGTGTAATATGGATTGCATTAATTATTTGGCCATTGGCCATGCGTTATGTAAATTTAGACTTTAAGGACGTTAATAAAAAACACTTGGGACTGGCAGGCACTTGACTACTTCGCAGGGGCACTTGGCTTCGGGGGAAGTCAATGAACGAGACACTTGCTGGGTGCTTGCCTTTGTTTCGAGTATAGACTTTTAAACACAAACTGTGTGTAGTCTGAGCTAATTCCCTTTAAAGTTCAAGTGTGATCCTGGTACGTACATACAGAAGTTGAGTCGGATATGAGATATGAGAGTGATTCGAGTGTTATTACTTGGTCTGTCAGCTGTCTGCGAAGACAAAAAAGTAATAATGGTAGCGGTAACGGCAACTAGCTTTACCCAAGTAAAATTGAAAAAAAAATACAGAGTTCCTGTAATATGCTACGTTATTTACTCTCGGCCGTATATGTGAATTTATTGTACTGCTAGTTTTACTTTTAACAGTCTCGAATTTAATTCTCAATTTCTTGTGGTCTCACGTTAAAATGAATGTCATCATTCTTCATTGTTTTCTATCTTATCTGGTTTCGTTCTCTTCATTGACCTATGTCTTTCTTACTACGGTCTACCGAAGTTGTACGTTATTTTCTTCCCAGCGAATAGAGCGGTGACCCATCTCTTGTTAATATGATTACGTTCACACACGCTATGTCTTAAAGGTCAGTTCGGGACTACGTGCAGAATTATGTAAATAACCACGGAGTTTACGAGTAAAACATCCCTATCGTGATCATTATATGTGCCCAGATCATATTATATGTTGGCAAATATGTGCACAAAATTGCCAATGTATATTATATTGATAATTATGTAACATGGACCAATTTGCTATGATGTCATATTTTTACATAATTCACAAGAATAAGCTTAAGAATTGTTTGAAAGCCGAAGGTCCCGGATAAGGAAATACACATTGTCTGTCTCCACTCATACGAGTTTCCACGCTTTCAATATCACAGCATTCAAGATGAATCACCTCTACACCAGGATTCTGGAAGTGCTTGTTTGTCTGATATCCAGTCAGTGCACTTCAGTGACGACTGTCGAGTCTGGTGTGTTTAATAGTGAACCACAAAACAAGACAGTGGAGTTTACATACGGGAGTGCTGACATTACATCGATTGTCCTAAATTGTATTGTGTATTCACTCCAACAGAACCAAACGGTATCATGGATAAAAAATAACGAGTATATCAGTGACGGTTATACTTGGCGAGGTAACCAAGGTGATCTGGTAGATCGTGTAAGGTACTGGTTACTTGATTTCCTTAGTGATCTGGTATATTCCCTTCACGTTACACTAACACGGGATACTGCTGCACTGGATAGTGGTCAATATCAGTGTGTAGTGAGATGGTCAAATGGTACTGTCATACCTGGTGGACGGTCACGTATAGCCACAGTGAACATTAAACGGTATCCATTATGTTCAGTGGTTGACAGTATGGGTAATAGTATAGATACAATGAATGTATCGATTACAGTGACAGCAAATGAAACAGTGCAGTTGATATGTCAGTCAGAACTTGATGCACATGGTAATCCTTTCTATGTTTACATAGATGATCCATTAGCAGATGTATTGTCTACTGGAGAAACAAGGCAAACAAGCGACTGGTACTATTCTCAATATAATTGGACTCCGCGTCAAACTGTGTCCCCTGATTTACAGTTTACTTGTATCACCCAGTATGAACCATCCAATGAAGAATCGTGTACGTTTGGACCATTCAATGTCATCTACCCACCACTAGTAACAATTGAACCGGAAAATGTCATCCTTGTGACGATAAATGCAATAATTATGTTTAATTGTACATTTCAAGCAAACCCACCACCTATAAACATTACTTGGTTTTATGATGAACATTTCATCAACTCTGCAGACGACAACTTCTCCGTTGAAGATTC
The DNA here is from genome assembly GCF_964340395.1 of Glandiceps talaboti. NCBI lineage: Eukaryota > Metazoa > Hemichordata > Enteropneusta > Spengelidae > Glandiceps > Glandiceps talaboti. Next base: position 13,644,195 of record NC_135551.1, on the reverse strand, counting down.
TACCCTTATTGCTACTAACTTCGGTTCCGCACAAAATGGTAATCATTTGATTACCTGTCTCGTTAGTAATAACGTTGGCACGGATAATGCCATGGCAACATTAACTGTTGATATACCGGTGCTGACAACTGAGAACACTCCAGAACCAAAAACTACGAATGCTGCTGAAACGTTAACAATGATGTATATATTTACAGACGAATATCAATCATCATCACCATCAACATCACCACCACCACAACCACCACCATCATCATCATTGTCGCCACCGCCTCCGTCGTCATCATCATCATCACCACCACAACCACCACCATCACCACCACCACCACCACCACCATCATCATCATCATCATCATCACTACCACCACCACCACCACCACCACCGCCGCCGCCATCATCATCATCATCATCATCATCATCATCACCACTACCACCACCACCACCACCACCACCATCATCATCATCATCGTCGCCGTCGCCGCCGCCGTCGTCGGCATCATCACTACCATCACCACCACCACCACCACCACCACCACCACCATCATCATCATCATCATCATCATCATCATTATCATCATCATCATCATCATCAACGAATACTCCAGAACCAAAAACTACGAATGCTGCTGAAACGTTATCAATGAGATCTGAAGTTACTGGCGAATATCAATCATTTGCAATGGCGAGTCCTTCATCGTCATCATCATCATCATCATCATCATCATCATCATCATCACCACTACCACCACCACCACCACCACCACCACCACCACCATCATCATCATCATCATCGTCGCCGCCGCCGTCGCCGCCGCCGTCGTCGGCATCATCACCACTACCATCACCACCACCACCATCATCATCATCATCATCATCATCATATGGAAAGCCGGTTGGGACCATCGTCGTCAACGCTACATTGCATAGAAAAAGCCTATCAAAGTCGTCATCGTCATCGGCTGTTGTCGACGATAAAACTAGCTACACACGCCAATGTGGACCTTCATCGTCGTCGTCATCACCATCACCATGCATGCAAAAGTTTTCGTCATCGTTGGCAAAGTATGCGACATCATCGTTGATGCCTTGTAACAAGTTCGTCATCGTCGATGGCCTAATATACTATGCGACACCATCGATGTTGAAAAATGCACATGCGCAGAAGATGCCTTTTAACAAAGTTGTTCTGGTTGTCGTTGGCAACTTTGCAACATGCATCGTCGTTGGCCGAGGGCGACGATGACAACAAGAAGTGCTTGCACCAATGGCACTCGGACAAAACAGCGTCAACAGCTAGCGTTGAGGACGTAAATGCAACACTTTTATCTTGTTTATTTCCGGCTGTTTATACTCATAGCTTGTATTTTCAAAGAATCTGGGTTGTATTCATGACTGACATTTCTAACCCCATGCCTTGAACTCGGCAGTGTTCAGTATTTATCATGTCAAGTTGTCATAGTGTGTAGGGAAATAAATTTAGCATGTCATTTTGAGATGTAGTCATCATAATCATTATGATATTTTGATGATCCCTTGGGTGTAGTTTTGGTTTTCCTACTTGTGTTTCGCTAAAAATATTTTTCTCAAACAGGGCTACAAATAAAACGTAATATCAGACACACATTAATTAGAGATCAAGAAAAAATCGTTTATTTACTACACGTTTATTTACACTTAAGGCGTTACGTTTTTTATGGGTTTGTTTTTCATGGTAAGTATCGCCTAGTACCGGTGTTGGATATCGTTCTGAATTCCGTCACTAAATGACTAATTCCAGGCATTATCATGCAGGTATGCATACACACAATAGTATACAGTGTAACCAGCTACCGGCGGGTAAGCATGTAGTCAAAATTTACGCCAGGGGAGGGAGAGAAATAGGGGGGGGGGCATGAAAAAAATTGTGGGTACGAAGGGAGTACATGAAAATTCTAATTGTCTAAAGGTGACGTTTAATTTGGTTCAAATCAAGAGCAACATATTTCGTCCACCTCCCCCACCTATGAACCGTTAGAATTTCCATGTCCTCCCTTCGCACCCACAATTATTTCATGCCCCTCCCTATTTCTCTCCCGCCCCTGCCGTAAATTTTGACTACATCCTTACCCGCCGGTAGCTGGCTGCACTGTATACTATGTATACTATATTGTGTGTATGCGTACCTGCTGATAATGCCTGGAATTGGTCATTTAGTGACGTAATTCAGAACGATATCCAACAGTACTCGGCGTCACTTACCATGAAAAGCAAACCCATAAAATACGTAACGTTTTAAGTGTAAATAAACGTGTAGTAAAATAAACCATTTTTTCTTGCTCTCTAATTTCACCCGACAGTTTTAAATGTGGGACTATGTATGTGTGTCTGATATTACATTTTATTTGCAGCCCGTTTGAGAAAAATATTTTTAGTGAAACACAATTCAGTAGGAAAACCAAAACTACACCCAAGGGATCATCAAAATATCATAATGATTATAATGACTACGTCTCAAAATGACATGCTAAATTTATGTTCCTACACATTATGACAACTTGACATGATAAATACTGAACACTGCCGAGTTCAAGGCATGGGGTTAGAAATGTCAGTCATGAATACAACCCACCCTGTGATTAGATTCTTTGAAAATACAAGCTATGAGTATAAACAGCCGGAAATAAACAAGATAAAAGTGTTGCATTTACGTCCTCAGCGCTATCTAGCTGTTGACGCTGTTTTGTCCGAGTGCCATTGGTGCATGCACTTCTTGTTGTCATCGTCGCCCTCGGCCAACGACGATGCATGTTGCAAAGTTGCCAACGACAACAACATTTTTAAAAGGCATCTTCTACGCATGTGCGTTTTTCGACATCGATGGCCATCGATGGTGTTGCAAAGGCTATTTTTAGTATTCTTGGTTTAGGCCGTCGACGAAGACGAAAAGGCATCTTCTGCGCATGTGCGTTTTTCAACATCGGTGGTGTCGCATATAGGCTATTTTTAGTCGCATACTTGGCCAACGATGACGAAAACTTTTGCATGCATGGTGATGGTGATGACGACGACGATGAAGGTCCACATTGGCGTGTGTAGCTAGTTTTATCGTCGACAACAGCCGATGACGACGACGACTTTGATAGGCTTTTTCTATGCAATGTAGCGTTGACGACGATGGTCCCAACCGGCTTTCCATATCATCATCATCATCATCATCATCATCAACGAATACTCCAGAACCAAAAACTACGAATGCTGCTGAAACGCTATCAATGAGATCTGAAGTTACTGGCGAATATCAATCATTTGCAATGGCGAGTCCTTCATCGTCATCGTCGCCATCATCATCATCATCATCATCATCATCATCATCATCATCATCATCATCAACATCACCACCACCACCACCACCATCACCAACGTCATCATCATCATCGTCACCACCACCACCATCATCACCACCACCGTCATCGTCGTCATCATCATCATCATCATCATCATCATCACCACCATTATCATCATCATCATCATCATCATCATCATCATCATCATCATCAACGAATACTCCAGAACCAAAAACTACGAATGCTGCTGAAACGCTATCAATGAGATCTGAAGTTACTGGCGAATATCAATCATTTGCAATGGCGAGTCCTTCATCGTCATCGTCGCCATCATCATCATCATCATCATCATCATCATCATCATCATCATCATCATCACCATCACCACCACCATCACCAACGTCATCATCATCATCGTCACCACCACCACCATCATCATCATCATCGTCGTCGTCGTCGTCGTCGTCAGCATCACCATCAACAATAACAACACCACCACCACCAACAACAACAACAAAAATAACAACAGCAAGTTTGGTTAACGATTCGTCAATGAACAGTGCCTGTAATAATTTTGATCGGAAGTGTTGTGAACCGTTCAAATCTGAAGTGGAGTCGCAGCGAACGTACACGAAAGGAATAATCGCAGTCTGCTTTATCTCTGGTCTAGTATTGGGTGTTTTACTTACCATCGCTATTGTAATTGCATTCTTAAAGTTCGGCTGTATACATGGCAAACTGGTCGGTAAACGTCAGAAGGAGGACGCTATCCCTGGAGATCCTGACTTCGAATTAATTATAGCCGTTGGGAGCAGATATACAGACGAGTACCAGGTTATTGATCAACAGAGAGATGACAGTATCATTGACAGGTACAATTCAAGACACAGAACCTACGAAAATATTACACCTGGTCGAAATGTTGACAGGTACAATTCAAGACACGGAACCTACGAAAATGTTACACCTGGTCAAAGCATTGACAGGTACAATTCAAGACTCGGAACCTACGAAAATATTACACCTGGTCAAAGTGTTGACGTGGACAATAATCCTCGATATCAAAGTTTGAAAGGGAGGACTGAAGGAATTTATATGGGACTGACTTCAAATCGCATATAATTAGATCGCATAGTAGGTTCCAAGTTTCTGTTTTGTTTTGTTTTTAAGGTTAGGTATTGACAATACGTATTTCCAAATTCCTTCGGCTAGATCGTATTGTTTCACGATATGCACAAAGTCTCTATTAATTTAATGCATGGATAAGATAAGATGCAAAAAATGACAACAATGAGATGTAAGCAGAAATATTTTATAACTGTCACATACTCTGATAAGCAGTTTGAATATTACAGTTGCAATAACTGTACATTAGAAACAACTGATATTGCCATATTTTAAAGTTAGAATGTTTGCAGTAATTATAATATGTCACTTTGTGTCTTTCATCTTTAATCGTTGTTAGCTAATATGTTTGTATCTGCCAATTCAATGCTAATATGTTTGTATCTGCCAATTCAATGCTAATATGTTTGTATCTGCCAATTCAATGCTAATGTGTTTGTATCTGCCAATTCAATGCAAACCAGAAAAATAATACTAAATTGAATTGAACAGTATCTGCTAGCTTGTTAGACACTCTACGATGTTGACAAATCTTTTAAAGGAACATAATTTAGTTATATTATTTTTATTCAATATCTGTTATAAGTAAAACTAAATATTACGTCACCCATTCAGAGATCACATGGCGTCATATAAGCATAAAATTGATGACTAGCATGATTTCTGAGGTACAAAGGTGAAGGGTTATACCCCGCTGAAAAGCCCATCACGATGACAAATTGTGGAAGGGTTATCCTACAATGAACTGAACTTGTCAGGTGTATAATCCCAAACGTAATGTATTACACTACAATGTATTAGGGAAAACAGTCTCAGAGGGTGTTGAGACTGGCATGTATTGCAGAATTAAAGTAAAATATACTAGATATTTTAACACTGTATTCCTGCACAGCTGGAAGTACACAGTGTAGTTATTACATAAGAATTCTTAGATTGCTATCGTAATCATTGCTAGTTTAAATGACTCAACGTATTTCTGGTCTGTAATGAAGCATCTTATGGGAAACACCTGTTAATAGCCGCATCTCATATTTTGTACGTTAAAAAAGCCCACCCCAGACACTGCTGAAATACATTTTTTAAGAATGATTTGGGCATGGAAAGTTTGACATGTGTGCATGTCAAACATGTATTATGAAGATAATCAAGATCTCAAACCCAACAGACAAGTGTATCTTACAAGGGGTAAAGCCTTATGTAATTAATAAAGAGGGAAAGGCCATGCCTGGAAAAAACCCACAGAGAACAAACATCCAGTGAAAGAACAAAAAAAAACACTTTGTTTACAACGAGGTGACCAAGACATGAAGATGGCGTCCAATTGATATAGGGAGAGCGCTAAAGGTGATAGGTCGTGCAACATAAGAAAAAGTACCGTATCTGTGATACATGTCCATTGGTTGACCTTAGGTATGTCTAACTAGGAATAATGACGCAGCATAAATGGAATGTGAGTAATGGTGTATTTTATAACACCGGTGTAGCATCCATCCATATAGTGTAATGAGTAAATCAGGGGGTATATAATGAATATTTGAATTTTCAATATTTCGATTACTCCATCTTTCTCTCTGTGAATCAATCAATGATTGTTGACTGCATAATTATAATTATAAGTGGTTTATTTACCCAAATGTTTAAATGATTACAAAATAATGGTAACAAAATAGAGAAGGGTAAATGGGAAGTCAGGAAACAGCTTACAGCTAGTCAGGGCTGACTTCCAGCTAGTCGGGCCTGACCCCCGGCATTGTACATTGTGAATGATGACAATAAGAGGGTTAAGTCAAAGAAAAGAAGTAAACGTACACACGAAAGCATTGAAGCAACAGTACTTGTAAGTTGTATACACCTGTAAGTTTCTATGTCGTCACAACTGTAAATGGCTATGCAATTAGGCTTTATTACATTGGTACAAAAACGTCGTTATCTTTTGATATGTGTATTAAAGACTGTGCTTTATTCCATAAATGATAGAATGAAAACCAGTACGTTGTACATGGCATTGCTGACGAAATGTCATTCACTTTAATACTATGATGTGATATGAAAAGATAGTACTTTTCAAATGTCCAATACTTTGAACTCTATACAATGCATAGTAAGATGTTCTTATATATAATCCCATGAAATCAATGTTAGTTTTACGTCATAATGCTCCGAGTATGATTCCGCGGACTAATACAAATTCGAGCCTGTAGGTAGTCTGCGGAATCATACGAGGAGCATTATGACGTAAAACTAACATTGATTTCATGGAATTATATATTTATCACATAACTAAGTATTTCCCCGTATTTTTCTAAAATTTTAAATGGTATTCTACGAATACTGCATCATTTCATCACACTATATTCTTCATCGCGTATTAAACCAGATTTAAACTGAATGCCTCCCGTAAGGGAATCACTAATTATGCAAATAACTCATTAAACTAAAAAAACTATGGTAACAGGCTTTGTTTTTTGCGTGCTTTCTTAGGTTAATGTATGTAAGAGTGTATGATACTGCTTAATTACTGAATATCGTTCATTATTCAAAATACTCATTAAAGGAAAAAGTTGTAGCAACAAACTTCATAGTACAGGTGCGTATTATTATGGTTGATGTACGTATCATATTATACGAAATTGAAGTTTGCATTTTTAAGATACAACCTAGTTACCTAAAATCATTAATTATGCAAATGTTTTATTAAAACTAAGCAATATAAAAGATTTTATAGGACATATCCGCTTTGTTATGGTTAACGTATGTACGAAATTGTATTGAAATTGAAGTATGCAGTCTTAAGATATAGCCTAATTACCGAAAATCATTAATTATGCAAATTATTCATTAACACTGTAAGGTACATCAACTAACTTTATAGGACATACCCAATTTGTTATGGTTAATGTATGTACTGAATTATATTGGATTTGAAGTATGTATTCTTAAGATATAGCCTAATTACCGAAAATCATTAATTATGCAAATTATTCAATAACACTGTACGGTGCATCAACAAACTTGATAGGACATATGTGTTTTCTTATGGTTAACGTATGTACTAAATGATGTTGAATTTAAAGTATGTATTCTTAAGATATAGCCTAATTACCAAAAATAATTAATTATGCAAATTATTCATTAACGCTGTAAGATACATCAACGAATTTTATAGGACAAATGTATGTTGTTATGTTTAACGAATATACTAAATTATATATTTTTCTAATTAAACATTAACAGATCTATCTCAAAACCTATTCAGGTCTAGCTATTACCTAGTCTATCAGCTAGCCCTCGGATGTTCTTCCGATAAAATACGACACACAGCCGAACAACGCTATCGAGGATGGAACATCCTAGGCATCCTAGGCCCTCACATGCGAACTTTGTTCGCTTATAGTTATAGCATCGAAAGAAAGCCCGAACGTCTAGCAGCAAGACTAGCTATTACCCTAAAGATTATATATCCTAAATTTCATTACAATTGAGCCAGCCGATGTTTACAAAATGATGACACAGACAGACAGACAGACAGACAGACAGACACACATTCCCCCTTTAATACCTCCCGTACCCTTAGGGGGGAGGTAAAAATGGCGCCCGACGGCTATGCAAATTACATAATCGCGTGACCTGTCGCGAGGTCAAGCTTACCATATGTATGGTATCGGTCATACTGTTGTGTGGTTTCTCAACCAAAATTATCGGTTATAACCTTGCGTTGTACATGTAATATCGAATTTAGTTTAAAACGTAAAACGTCTGAATACGACTTTTGTGTCGTCATTTTAATAATATTTTCTCGGGTTGTGTAAGTTCGGAGATCTGAGCTCGATGGAAAATCAGAAGCAAGCTTGCCGGCTGCAACATCGATAATCTACGTGATTTTTAAATAGAATAAAATGTATCAAATAAAAAAAAGGACTTCTACGTATCAAACTCATGCCATCAAAGGATATATGTAACGTAATGTATGCAGTTACGTTTTGAAAGCACATAATTATTACAATAAACTTGATAGTAGCGTAGGATTAACACAAACACTTGAACAGTACAGAGAAAAAATAGTTCGGTATAACAGGGGTGATATGCTCTGAAATCACCCCTGTTTGACGTCACACAGTAGAAGATGTGCACGTATTTATGTGATAAATATCTATATACATCATTATCAGATACTTCATCAAATTTTGTATGATAAGTCATGTAAAATATCCAAAATGTAACCATGTAATCAATCAATCAATCAACAATCGATCGATCGATCGATCGATCGATCAACCAACCAACCAACCAACCAACCAACCAACCAACCAACCAACCAACCAACCAACCAACCAATCAACCAATCAATCAATCAATCAATCAAGCTTTTAATCTTGAGCAAGCAACTTACTACTGGAGCAGTTCCCAAATAGGATAAGATACCTGCAGTAAATAGTACATATCTATCACTGTTAAGTTGACCTTTTGTGACTGCTGTGTTAAGTGTTTAAGTTCTGTGACCATTTATATGGTGGTGTTGTATAAAGTGATTAATATAACCAAACGTTATACTTTATTGTAGTTATTTTCTTATATTATTCAAATACTTATAATTTAAAAATATTATTTGAAGACATTATAACGATTGATTAAATTTGATGAATAAATGAAGAGCAAATTTTCAATTTAGGTAATAACAATAATGAGTTTAAATGGCATATTTAGTGAGAAATGTGGAAATAGTTCACGGTTATTTTAAGTTCATAAATCTGATCATGTCTAGGGTCTCTTATTTTACTAAGATTATATAAATGCGAAGATGATAAAAAAGTCGGAAAGTCTACTAAAACCAACAAATATAGAAATTAGTTAATTCAATATATCTCTTTGAAAACAAATTACTGAAAATAGGAGAAAATACGCTGAAATGCAAAGGTACCCAACAGGTAGGTTTACACATAATACATAACCATCTAACCTTTACTAATCGGTACCCGTTCTCAGGTGTTAACTCACTCTCTCATCTTACCTCGCTGATGCACGATATCATATTTACACACACAGAACGAAAACAAATGCACTCTGGGAGGAGTTCAGTACTACACATTTGCCTCACACGTGTCCATTGTAAATGAATGTTTTAGTTCCTGTAGGGAGGGGCATGACACCGCCCTTTTTTTAATGATGCTATATGGTCGTTCTTTGAGTACAGCCATAAACACCATCTCAACGCCCGTTTTGTCTAGCAATATGCAAGGGGAAGGGGAGCAGGTCGTATACATCTGTTTGTAATCCCCTACCTGCTAAACTATTTATTGAAGACTTTTGTTGTGCAACAGGTGGTTGAAAGCCGAAGGTAATGACCCAGAGCGACCTAAAAAATGTAACGAGACCTCGTCAAATAGTATCGTCTTGCTGGCTGTGTTTAACTTACAATATAGTACACTTTTAGGACCAGTAACACGGACCATTAATTCCACTGTAGTAACTGCAAAACTATGCCCTCAGAATTCTCAAGTTGTATGCCCGTAACCCGAGGAGCGAATTCTTCAGTTTTGCCTTTTGATTTAGTGTTTACATACCAACCCAAGTATAAGTCGAGTAGTTGACTTACTCGAGCATACAAAAAAAAATCCCCGGATAAGGAAACAAACACACATCACGGCAGAAGAGGGAAGCTGCTCGAAGTTTAAGGCTTGTTTATAATTGTCAATCAAAGTTGATATTCGACGTTTTCGACATGTACAGCTCAACAAAGATATTGTACCAAGTGATTGTCTGTGTGGTATGTGTTCATCTTTCAACAAGAGCGGAGGCTGAGATTGGTGTGTTTCAAGATGAACCCAATGACCAGACTTTGAAATTTACACACGGAAGTGACTCACCTAAGTGGTTTTTCCTAACATGTGTTGTCAATGCACTGGATGGGAACCAAGTGGTATCTTGGATTAAAAACGGGGAATACATAAGCAATAATTACGACTGGGTTAGTAACACATCAGACCAACTTGTGGACAGAGAAAGGTACACGATATTAAATCACATTAATGTAATACGCTTTGGAATTTTAGTTGTGAGTATAACTCCTGACAATGCTGCCATGGATAGTGGTCGATATCAGTGTTTAGTGAGATGGTCCAATGGTACTGTCATACCTGGTGGATGGTCACGTATAGCTACAGTAAAGGTGGAATATGTGTCTTGTTCACTTGTAAAGGGAATGGGTGACGCCATGCCGATTACTGTGAAAGCAAATGAAACAACGACGTTGTCATGTCAATCAAACCCTTCTGATATTGAACCCAGCATGAATTGGATACGGAGTGATCAGACGAGTACACTCAATTTGTCTGATGGTGGACAGAACGAGGACGGGTCATACTTTATTGAATATGACTGGATTCCAACTGTGACCACATCACCAGAACTAAACTTTACATGCATTGTTGATTATGACCCAAGTAATGGAAGCGCTGAAGAAACGTGTACAGTAGGACCATTCAACGTTGTGACTGTACCAATTGCAACTATAGAACCGAATAACATTACCATCACCGAAAACAAAGACGTTCTCAATTTCACGTGCAGTGACGGGGCAAATACTGGAAAACTGGATATCATATCTTGGTTTTATGATGGAATGGTGTTGAATCGAGACACCAAAGATGACAGCTTCAGTTTTCAACGCCACTCCTTAATCATTTCAAACATTAACACTGAGGACAATGGATACCATATTATAAGTTGTCAAGTGAAAAATTATGCAGGTACAGATAATGCTACATCTAATTTGATTGTTAACATTCAAGGACCGACAATATTGAACACAGCAGCTCCATCTCCAGCCGATACACAACCGATTACAACTATTGACACGTCAGCATCAACAACTCAGGATACACTGGCTCCTACAACTAGTCGCCCCTCAACGTCAACAAACTTGGGCACACAACCAACAACAACAATTCAAAGGACACTGTCACCAACCTCGAATACACCACCACCACCACCTAAAACAACAACACCAAAAACAATAACTGTTCACACGTCAGCGCCCATTCCTGTTTCCCAATCTAAAACAACCTTCGGTGAACCAACATCGACACAGCTGCAAACACTGACCCCAACTACTGCTGAAATGCAAACGCCAATAAGTGTACATTCCGGATCAACTACAACTATTGACACGCCAGCATCAACAGCATTGACTCCAACAACTGTTGACATTCAAATGTCAACTATTCTTGATACATCTGTTCAAATAGTTACTACTACTAACAGGCCAACGTCAACTGCTGTGCATACAGGACCGACAACTACTGACACACCAACATCAACTGCTTCCCCTGAAACATTGGGCCAGACAACAACTCACACGGTAGCGTCAACAACTTCGGAAATACTTTCAAATACAACAAGTTTTAAACCCATGTCAACAACTGTTACAGATGAAATGCCAAAGTCAACAGATGCAATGCCAACCACAAGTGTTTCTGGTGAACGGAAATCAACAGGAACAATGCATCTTACTACATTTGCAGGATCCACTGGAACAACCATAAGTACTCAGGAGGATAACTATGCAAATACTATTGGTTATGCCATGGCAGTGGGGGCACTGGTGATATTGATAATAGTGTTCATCATTTCACTTATTCGAAAGAAAGGACAATCTAAATCACCTAAATCATATACGATTCCAGATAAAAATGAACTTGGTCATGAAACACATGAAAATGGCGTCAATGGCATCAAATCTCAAACAGGAACGACAAATTCTGGTCTTGCTCAGAATGGCAGAGATTCCTCAGGTGCATTGGAGTTAGCAACACTTAACCTTACAAACACACACCGGAGTGATCGCAAAGATGACGGAGAACGACAAGAGATACAAGACTCAAATGCAAACCCCTTGAGAAAAGACGAGGATGTATCAGAGGATGTTGACGCATTGTACGCAACACCGATGAAGAAAACAAAAATACTGACACCCAAACAAGAGGTTGAGGAAGTCGCAGGGACACCCATAGACTCAAATAGTGCTAGTAATCAGGCTCCTCCACAACTACCGGAGCGTGCACATGATTTGATACTTGTCAACGAGGACGAACCAAATGAAGACAGAAATAGAGCTGAACTGACTGCTTCAAAGAAAGACAAAGAGGAGTTGACCTATGCTGAATTAGACATGTCAAGCGTACAGCCACGACATAATGAGCAGAAAGAATGGGTGAAAGACGAGGAAACTGTGTATGCAGAAGTACAAATGTAAATATAGGTGTCCCAACCAGCCATTCAGAACGTCCTAATGGTTGATACGTGCTACCCCTCAATTTCGAATCAACAAGTGATTGCTTGTATTTTTATGTATCGATATTATCTTCATATATTGTATTTTAGCAGCATGTAAAGGTATCTTATTATGCAGAGAAAACTACATATAAACATTGGATATATTTATATTTCCTACAAACTCACACTTTTCAACGGGTTAAGGGGAACTTCCATTCAAATTGAAATTCAAAATATTCCATAATATCAGTTTGTCGAGGCGTCAAATAATACATGATATATATATCCTATATACATCTAAAATACTTATATTAATATGATATAGGTTATCATTGTTTACACTTAGGAAAGATTATCATATACTTTTGTTTCATCTTACATTATTTTTTGTTAATTTTGTGTCCCAGTATTCGGATTCGTAATCGGAGATAATTACATCATTTGTGTACTGACTGCTGGTTTGTTTGGAATATGGCTATGTAATGATGATAGTGACACAAAGTGTGTATTTAATATATAGTGTATGGACGTAAAGCTCATAGTATATGCTTAGAATACTTGAAATGCATGCATTCAAAGTTTAAAGGGATCCTTTCTAGAGGAAATATTTGAATCTTGTATTGTTTGCACAAAAAAATATAATGAATTATTAATGTTATAGTATTTCAACACATTTTGGAATTTGTTTGTACCTCTTTGGCATGTCAAATAAAACGGGCAAACCTTGCATCTTCGAATCTCTCTTCTATCTACGTAATCCAAAATAATCTGATAATTAGGCAATATCTTTAGAATACGAACTTTAAATTTCAGCTAGCTTAGTACATGCATTAATGGTAAAGAATTGAATGTGTCCTTTAAAACTTAGTGGTTCATGTGCATACTTAATGGTTTTTCGATATTTAAGCAATGCCATGCAACCTTCAAACCCCGTATAGTTTCATATAATTAATTTTCCAATTAAAGGATATATATCATGTATGATAGCTGTAGCTCAGAACTTTGCATTCCAACAATGTAAGAGTAAAATTCTATGATTTTGTCCATACGGCAGACATTGAGTTTACATCTGGTAATGTATCCAAACAATGTCTTAGAATACAAACACTGTAGCAAAGGATGACTTGAATGAGAAACATCAGCTATACAGTTGGTTGATAGAGAGTGTTAACACGAATTCTATTAGAGTATGTTAGGTAAGCACAATCCCCAAGTTCTAACATACAGTTAAGACTTGTCTACTGGTTATGGCAAGGATTGTTTTGCAATGGTTGCAAGAAAATACTTAGGCAAAATCCACATTTGACCATATTATGTTGATAGGGGTTATCAATATACATGGATTTTTTAATGAAACTTACAATTATTGATTAGCACACTAGTATTATATTTCAAACTATAAAAAGGTTTTGAGAAACATGCAAGTGCTATTACATTTTCATCATGCTAACAAATATCACCTATATATTCCACCCTACTTTTATTCCTTCAACCAAATTTCTACCTGTAATAGCGAACCCTCTTAACAATGGTAATTAGTCTATTATAAGGTCATGAATTCTAGATAAAATTAATCATTTTCAATCATGTAATAAACAATGTAAATATACTGTATATTTTTAGGTATATGTTTAGTTGTGCTATACAAGGTAAACTCACATAATGTGTGGAGCGCCGCCATCCATAGTGACTGTCAACTGATGGTATAGATAGCAAATTGCGAGATAATTCATTTCCAATCTCGCGACATAATGAATAGCATTGGATTTGTGCGTGTCTTTAAACCACTTAAGATATAGTTTCTTCCATTCCTTTTTTAATTTGCCGCTGAGATATTTTGATTTTGTGAATTTATTCAAATGAAATCTTAGCACAACAGAAACAATTGTTTGAACGATAAGGCACATTGTCATATAAGCTTTGTACACAATGGGGTATAATGTAAATGTATTGCAATGTGAGGAGACTGTTTACCCAACTCTCATTCGAGTTTATTGATGTGAGCCTCAACAGAAGTAGCGTTTTAATGACCCACATAATTGTAACGACACCTACTATGACCTATGTAGTAGCTACTCTGCGTGTATGATAGTATCTGACCTCGTTTCCTTTATGGACTGAAACGTAAGGTCGGTGCCTAAATTAGAATTTTTGTTGGCAATAAAGTAAATAATTGATATTGTTACTGTAAATTTTATTGTTCATTTAAACATATCTGAACCAGTTTACGCTTATTTTTGTCACATGATAAATTCACGTCAGAAAGTTGGACACCTTGCATTGTCTGAGAACAAAAGACCCGGATAAGGAAATATATATTACTGTGTAAAAATCTGCAAATGGGTCGTTAAAACATGTACTTCATCCCGCCGTATAGTAGTTAAGTTACTCTTGTCCAATTGTTGTCACTTACTTGTTTTGTCTAAACACATGATTGCGGTTATTCATATACTATGTGGTCTCTATTCACATTACGTAAAACATAGACGCTACTTCTGATGTGTTTGGTGACCAGCCTGATGATCAGACACTAGAGTTCACACACGGAAGTAATGAAAAGCTGACAGTGTTGGACTGTTACGTGTATTCTCTACAGAGTACGAAATGGTGCCATAGGTTTATAATGGTATATACATAAGTAACAATTATACCTGGATTTTAGTGGCGATGACGAATTTGATAATCTGGTCGGTACAGATACTCGATACATGGCCACATTGATGTCATAAGATATGCGTTATTTGTGTACGATATTACATGTGATACTGCTGCAACGGATAGTGGTCGATATCAGTGTGTAGTGAAATGGTACTGCCATACCTGGTGGACGGTCACGTATAGCTACAGTGGAGATAATAGTGTATCCACTATGTTCTCTGACTAAAAGTATTTGTCAGTGTTCAGATCAACGGTACACCAATTGCAGTAACAGCAAATGAAATGGTTACGTTGTCATGTCAGGTCCTACTTATTTCCAACCTAGTATGAATGACCAGGAGGATCATCTCGCTCGGTCAAACGCTAGGGGTTTCCAAGAGGGTTCTTTGGTGAATTACTTTATTGAATATGACTGGATTTCACAGTCATTAGAATTGCCTTTGAACTTTTCGTTCATTGTCCAATATGGGGGCGGCGATACTGAATCATGTATGGTTGGCTGTTCAATAATGCCAGTAATGTACCAGTGGTGACTATTGATCCAGATCATGTTATTGTCATACAAAATGATGACAGTGCAATATTTACTTGTAGTGATGTAGCAAATCATGGCATGACTTTCATTACATGGCTGTATCGTACTACAAGATAACATTGTTGATAGCATTTTCACTTTTCTGGGTACATCACTTATCATACATGATATCGGCGTTGAACATAATTGTCATCATACATGTGATCAGGTGCCAGGTAAGAAAGGAAGCGAGCATTGGCAGTGCCAATGCTACATTAACCATCGATATACCAGTACCAACACCTCAACAACTCAAATGCAGTCAATATATCCAACGGGGACATTGAACAGTACCTCGGCCGGGTCAGTTTTATACTCAACCGAACGCACCAATCATTTCACGGTTGCTGCATAAATCTACTGCGACTGGACAAACGTCGAGGATATGATTGCAGATACATTTATTGTAGGTGTGATGGTCGGTATACTTCTGCTCGCTATAATTTTCACACTTGTCTTCAAATGTTTACGACTAAAGATAACACGTTCGAATGGAAAA
Organism: Glandiceps talaboti; assembly: GCF_964340395.1. Taxonomy (NCBI): domain Eukaryota; kingdom Metazoa; phylum Hemichordata; class Enteropneusta; family Spengelidae; genus Glandiceps; species Glandiceps talaboti. The sequence continues at coordinate 13,627,745 of NC_135551.1, read as the reverse complement.
CTAAAACAAGTCTATGAAGATGATTCTGTACAATATGTAAATATTTTGCCCACGAATGGCACAGAGGTGGAACACAGAATAGGACACACAAGAGACCAAGAAAAAAAGCTGCAAGCAGAAGACGGGTATAACGTAACATCTGCGCAAGCAGCAGAAAACATTGATGGAACGAATACATTCATATCACCATCAGAAATTCAGAATGATACTGATCATGGTAAAACCCATTACGAAAGTTTGAAAGGTCAACGTGTCGAAATGTATACATCGCTTCAATACAGCACCAAAAACATTGTGAACAATGTACAGTAAAACCTGTCTAAATCGACCTTGGGTGGGACCAAAGTCCATGGTCAGTTTTCAGAGGGAGTCGGTTTAGTCATAGACCTTACACGTGTAGGGTCTATGATTTAGTCAGGGTGGGCGTGGTTGATCAATAAATTCATAACAATGACAAAGATATATGGACTCCATTGTACCTTGTATAGATGAATGAACGCAACACAACACACGTTTTCTAAAATAGAGTAAAAAGTATACGATGGTTCCTTATGAAGTACAGGCTCTTTCATTAGTCTATGATTGCAAGCATGATAGTGCCCGATCCGATTAATCTTAACTATTATAAACTAAACTGTAAGATCATAGCCTAAACATTAGAGTTTTTGTTACCAAGAGAAAACAGTTTATATTGTTAATCTGGATTTAATTGTCGTGTTTAACCTCTCTGATCCAACCGAGCGTTTGACAGTTTATTTTATAATTTTTATCACATTAAATTAACATAAAATGAACAATCTCGCATTGTTTGACAAAGGAAGAACCCGGATAAGGAAATATATATTACTGTGTAAAAAGAAAACAGTTTGACTCACAGTGGATCGTTGCACGATTCGTCAAATTACACACGTCGCATTCTTGTCACTTCAAACATGTTTTATCTCTACACAAGATTGCGTCTACTCATCATCTACTGTATGGTCTCTTTGCACCTTACTACGTCAAAATTGGAGGCTACATCTGATGTGTTTGGTGACCAACCTGGTAATAAGACGCTGGAGTTCACACACGGAAGTACTACAGCACAGTCGTTTATTATTAATAATTAAATACAAACTCTACAATTAGTGGATATAGTTTTTGATGAGTGTATTTTTAGAGAATCACGAAATGAAGATATAGATGGTTGTGATCTAATGCCAGGTGGTAACTGTTCTAAAAAGCCATACCTGTGAAACGTATTGCACACCTGCCTATGGACGTAATTAATTTAGGCAGAATGATATTTCCCCTACTCTTGAACCTAGTACTATACTCATGAACTGGTGGAGTACAATAATCTGTAAGATGGCTAGATAACCTGTTGTTTAACAAGTCATACATGAAAGTACAAAATTGGAGTTTATGTAGTTTGAATATATCGAGAATTTGATGTTCACTAAATAAATTGTTGGAATGTGCAGAGATACAACTAAAAGTAATAGCCCTGACTGCCATTTTTTAAACTTGTGGATACATGTCAGATGTGACGAATATGTAGGTCCCTATACTTCAATACCATAGGTAATGTGTGGTTGAATAAAATATTTGTATATTAGAATAAGAATATGTTTAGGCACATTCATAGCATAGTACAGAATATTACCATATTCTTTGTTTTCAACATATATTTAATATTTATAATCAATATTTACCAGATATAAATATCTGTGCAATGAAACCCGTCAGAGATTTTCAGCTCACCAAGTTACTATATCATCCCAGTATCTGGTATGCTTTCACTGACTGACATAATCTACAGCGTGATATTCTAGATGAGTTGATCCTATGTGGTCAGACTTTGCCCTTCTGTGTGGCTTCATCTGTTTATTTATTCAACCAGCTTATTCCTCACTACTTTATCAATTAATGATTTAATTGTTTCATGTAACAGAACTCAATGTACTACTAGTAACGGTTTGATCAATTTGTTTTACAGATTGTTATGGTCTACTGTATTGTACTGGCTTCAGAAACTACATGTATATGTCAAATGTGTATGCTTTTTCATAGGAGCTATGTATATGCAATATGCACTGAAAAATTCTAACAGAAAAAAAACACTTAATAAATAATTTGCATAATCGTGTATATATAGATGTGTTCTATACGTTAGTGTTAACAAAAAGATTTAGTAGCCCCCACCCCTTTCACTACCCAGTGTTTGAGTATAAACCTCCCCTTTCACTTCCTAGTTTTTCAGTGACCGCCCCCCCCCCTCCTCAGTCATAAATAATGACGGTTCCCTAAAATGTGTGTATCGTAACGGTATTCTCTTTTTAGTTGCCATGAAAAGGGCCGTTTGGTCTCTTTTGTGTAATGTTTACTCGGCAGTTATTACTGTGAAACATTGATTCATCACCGTCGACGTCTCCTTAGCTCTGTAGAAGCATGGATGTCTAAATCTCCCCTAATACATTCATGGTCGAAGTTGGCTGGTTGTACGAAAACAACAAGAGTGCATTTCATGCACGACGCCAAGTCTTAAAGGAGTGGCCTTTCACTTTGATGTAGTGTAAGACATTTGAAGAAATACGTTCATCGATTACACTTTAATTCAAGAAAGTAACCGAGGACAGTCTATTTTGCAAGTGACCGAGAACTTGTGTGGGACCTCGACCAGTGTGACGGTGATCTGCCATCTATACTGGCATTGGGTATTTGTGCGCATGCGCGAAATGTAATTGGTAGTTACGTATACGTTGGCGCGGTACGCTGCCATCTATACTACCCGTGCTAATGTATAGACAATATATGTATACACAACACATGAAAAGATAACTTGTTCTGTATAAAGTCAGAACAAAATAGAACTGTTGTATTTATTCAAGTGTTACATTTTAAACTCGTCAGATTCATCAAAATTTACTGTACTGTATCACTGTATCCTTCACACGAAGTTTTCCTGCGGTCCCACTAAATACTGGTTGAACCAGGTGTTACAACTGTGATAATGTGATATTTAAATGCACTTCATAACAGACAATCGTGTATTAACCTAAAGTTAAATCATTGCTCCAAAAATTACTGGAATTTACACACCGAAACTTGTTGATGCGCGATGTGTACATGTACGCCATGCTCACTGTGACTAAGACTGTTCAGGAAAAAGAAGTTAGTTATGAACTTTATGTTTAGAACGAAACTGTATCGAAAGGGAGGATCACAATAACATATCATTCTGTTTTCAAGATAAAGGCGAAGAAACCGAGTTGAAGTCAGCTTTGTTTGTCTAGAGTAGTTATCGAAGTTTCTGCAATGTTACAAGCAAAACCATATATACATGTAGTATAGTGTAGTGTATATAGTATAGTATATTATCATAGCATAGTATATAGTATAGTATATAGTGAACACATATTGTCTGGCCATGAGGGCTATAGCACCCGTTTATTACACCCGAGGGACTGTGAGTTACCAGAATCGCATGCTATTTCCCGAGGCCAAAGGCCGAGGGAAATAGGATGCGATTCTGGTAACTCACAGTCACGAGGGGGTAATGAACGGGTGCTATAGCCCGAATATAGGCCAGGCAATATGTGTTTTATAATATACCTCATGCTGTGAACTCGCGGTGACAGACGACATCGACAGAATTAGAAGCTGCCATGTTGACCTGCTGTGAACGCGCGGTGGTCACGTGACCATGTAAAAGTTGATGGAACTATTTCCCTAGGGAAATAGTCATTCTATTTTCCTATCACGTGACTGATTCTAGCGAATCATGGCACAGCATTATCACTAGGTATATTATAATAAAATATATAGTATAGTATAGTATAGTATAGTATATAGTATAGTATAGTATAGTATATTATATCTATATGGTATACTATACTATACTACATAGTATACAATATATTATACTATACTATATTATACTATACTATACTATACTATACTATACTATACTATACTATACTATACTATACTATACTATATTACACTATACTATGTACTTTACTAGACTATATACTATGCTATACTTCACGAAGTAGATAGTACGTCTGCGGCGTCCATAAAGTTCCTATGTAATGGTGCATGCCAACTGTATACATCTTCCTTACTTCTATCTTCGGCAAGATAGGGTGATAAAGACTGGTATTACACTGAGTACCGCTAGTAGCTCTGTCACTCAGTACGTGTGTGTACAAGCCTAACCATGAGAACGCGAGCGATCTTCAAATGTGTATTTCGCGGCTATGGCGTTTCATTGGGGCCTTTATTATGTACATCTTATTTGACTCGCCTCGACAACTTATTTGGCAACTCGACATCTTATTTGACTCGCCTCGACAACTTATTTGGCCACTCGACATCTTATTTGACTCGCCTCGACAACTTATTTGGCAACTCGACATCTTATTTGATTCGTCTCAACAACTTATTTGGCTCCTCGATAACTTATTTGACTCGTCTCAACAACTTCTTTGGCTCCTCGATAACTTATTTGCCTCGACAACTTCTTTGGCTCCTCGACAACTTATTTGACTCGCCTCGACAACTTCTTTGGCTCCTCGATAACTTATTTAGTCAACATGTATGACGTTCTCTTGTAGGCGATATTTTAGCATCCCTAGCTCCCCTTCAGTAAATATGTGCTCTCTTGCGCAAACGTCACTTCGCGTCATACAAAATCTGCTGTTACGTCAAAGAGCGTCATCAAAGTTTTGTGTAGTTTTTTGGAAGAGTGACTGGTGGGTCCTCACAATGTTGACCCGGAAACGCGGAAGTAAATGTTATATAACCAAAGTATACGTTCTAAATATGTTGGAGAAAGAGATCAAACAGAGCTGTCCGAGAGGAGAGAGGACTTAATGATGGCTTACCGCTTTATCTCGAGAAGGAAACAACAGAGTATCGGATACGTCACGCGTGTCTAGTCTGTGGAGATTACATGTACTTTGTCACAGGTAGAGAAATTTAAACTTTATCTAAATATTCAATACGCTATTTATTATTTAATTATTTGTTGTGATCCCGTCCATTATTACTGTCTGACGATCGTTCTGTGTACGTTCACGGTGACACAGCACAGTCAGTGTCACTTGTGAGCTAATAGTTCTATTCAGGCATCGTCATATTCAAAATATACCGTCAGCATTGATAATAGTTTTGAATATCGTAAATACCAAATAACACCATTACTTATGACCCATCACCATTCTTGAATAGGATTAAGGGGTCGGTCAGTTCCTTCGGCCTGGGGGTGGGGAGAGGGGGTCACCCTGTTTTTGAAATTGGCAGTGGGGGGGGGGGGGTCATGCTGTTTTCAAAATTGTGGATAGGGGGTCATTGTGTTTTGGATTGTGATGGAAGAAAAAAATCCTCTTTCTACAATGGCATATAGCCTTGTCTGAAATGTGGTACATGTCAATATTTGTTCTTCTCCCTGTTTCTTACATGATTTCTTTAATATTCCATATTAGTTCACGCATAACAATAAATATACATATACATGTATTACCTAGCTACCACACTAGTTACAGAACATGTCATGTAAATGCTTGGCTGTTTCACAATCAGTGCTTCACTTATATTGCACTTTGGGGCAAAAGTGAACTTGAAGGTTTTGTAATGGTAATCTTCATAGATAGTTTATAAAAGAAGTTAATCTAAAATGTTCCTTACTCGTCACTATGAACTTGTCAGAAGGGATTAATACACTTTCTATTTTGGACACTACATGTTATTGACACTACAAATCACCACATCTCATCAGATTCCAGTTTCTATTATACACTCGGTATGACAATTCCTAAAGTTCTCTAACATACCAGTGACTTTACTGTACATGCAATATTAATGCCACTATACCAATGTTACAGGGCCATTTTTATGTGACATGGGAAACTCATTTAAAACTTACATTTACGTTAGCTATTCGAAGCTTGGAAATATTACCTCAAAGGCAATGAATAACCTAAACATTGTCTTAATAGAAGCCAAAAACTGCAGATCTGCCAGGGGGAAAACCCCAAGGACTCCCTCACCCCCAGAGGCCACTCTTGCATTCAACCAACAATCAGATGCACCAACAACCTGTCATAATGGTATTGAACTTTTCTTAAATATTTTCACCCAATTGTAATTTGAGATGATATTGTCTTTTAAAGATGTGAAATGTTTGCCAAGGTAGTCTAACATTGCCTTAAACTCCAAATCTCCCCTACCAATGATACTACCAGTAGATGTGCTGACCTTTACTACATGTATTTAATGATGCCATTTAACTGTTTAACTTTAAGAACATATTTCAACCCTATGTAAGTTATAAAGAATAGTTTCTGATACTTGATGGTACTGTCTTGTAAAGCATGGATTGAGTTATTGCTTGAAAGGGTCTGAATAGCCTAAAAAATGGCTTTTATAAGAGTAAAAATCCTCCAGGGCTTCTAGAGGGAGACCCCCTTGGACACCCCCCCCCCACATGAGATGGACATATCCCAGTCTCAAGCTCCTCCCCTCTTACTGTCAAGATGTAAGTAAAAAACCTCCAGGGCTTATAGACCCCATAGGACCCCCCTCCCCCCCAATGAGATATACATATTCCCTGCTAAAGTTTTCCCATACCTTTCACTGTCAAGATGCTATTAAACTTCATATATATATATATATATATATATATATATATATATATATATATATATATATATATATATATATATATATATATATATATATATATATATATATATATATGGGGGCGGGGGGTCAGCCTGTTTTTGGTTTTACAGATAGGGGGGTCAGTGACTTTTTGTCGGCCCAATTTAAGAATCCCCCCCCCCCCTTCCAGGCTGAAGAAACTGACAGGTCCCTAAGCTCACAAGTGACTTTAAACTGTAATCATTAGCACATTCCTGATGTTGACTAAATTGTGTGTTTTGTTTAACTGTTAGTTGTCAGCCCCAACAATTTTGGTTGATAAGTCTGCACATACTTTAGTGTAGTTACACGAGTATTATACTGAGGCTCAGTACAGAGTGCAATAGTGGCAAATGTTTGAGTGATAAATAACACAAATTATTATGATATATGTCATCAGTGACTGAAAGTGAAATAGTGTTTGGAAGTTTTTATTTTTTCGAACCAACAATTTTGTCTTGACCCTTTTGAACTTTTAAGGTCATGTCCCCAGATAACCAGCTGTGAAAATGTAACGAGATTAATACATGCGATACTGAGCTGCCAAGTGAATCTGTTTACAGGGACATGATGATGATGAGTGATAAATGCCAATGTTGTTATTTTGAGTTGTTATTTCCCTTTCCATTTTGTAGAGTGTAAAGTTGTAGTAGTGTTTATTTTCATTTTTCAATTCCAAAATGTTTTACATTCATTGCAGGTAATGCAAGCAATAATATCCAAACTGAAAGTTGTCAAATTGAGAAACATGTAATTCTACTTATGTTTTTTTTTAGCCGGGGGGGGGGGGGGTGTAAAAAGTGACCCTCCCTCAATTTTCTTTCTCCAACAAATGACCATGCCCTGTAAAAAGATTTTAATGAAAAACATTTTTAACTGCCTCTCTGTGGCATAGTTGTTAGAGCTCAAGATTAGTCGTCAGGAGGTCCTGGGTTCAATCCCACTAGAAACAGATAATTTTTCTGTAGTAAGATCCCACCACATTGATAATTTTTAAAGGCATCACAGTTTGTGTTTGTATCAAAGCCTGTGTTTTGATCTATTGGCTGAGCTGAAGGCCAGAACTACCAAAGCCTAGATGGAGTGCACAACTGACAACCCCAGGGCTGATTGGTCAACATCTCAACTCCACCACATTATTACCAATATCTTGTAATGTTGTTCCCCCATTACTACTGTGAGACCCACTCTGCTCCTCACACCAATTTCCATTTTCTAAACTATGGCCCTCCCTGAGGACCCATTTGGAAAAAGTACCCCCCCCCCCCCACACACACACCTTATTATTTCTTAGGGCTCTATTACATAGCTATTCTGTCACCAATTTCAACTATTGGTTCCTATGTTGAGTGTTTTTTTCATGTTCATTTTGAGATTAAAAATGATGACTCAACATTGTTCTGTTTGATGTTTTATGTTGACAGGTCAGCCTTCAAAGTTGTATTACTCGACAAATCCAGTTCCTTCTCTACACATGAGACATACAGTGTCACAATCCCCATCCACAGGCAGAATGGAAAGATATGAACAAACCATGCAGAGGTCAGAAAAAAAACTCAGTGGACATCAGAGAGGTTCCCTTCTACATATTTTCCAGCAATAAAATTAAACCAGTAGCGAGTTTAATAGACACCGAGACTTTAAAAGAGGGACATCGCACCATTTCAACACAGACAGTGCAGTGGTACAGATATTTCTCATGCAGAGATAATGAGACTTTATATATAGAGATTAATAATTTGAGAAATGCACCGAGACGGACTCAACAGAATTTACTGTTTTTACTAAACCATTGATGCTAATAATGAAAAGGTGAAGTTTTATACCGGACTTAAATTTCACGACAATAATGACTGTATTATATTCAGTCTGGTTGAAAGGTACATGTACAGTATTTACTAAATTTCAATAAGTATTGTTGGCAATGACAAAACTTGGCTTGAATTTTTTATTAGCTTAAAGCATAATTAGAATCGTTTGTGGCAAAGTATCCTGTTTTATCCTACTGCACTTCAGTTTTGTATCCTTTCATGGATGCTTCTTCAGGCTGACTGATGACACTCGTGCCCTTATAGAGGTTGTTTTCATTACTTGTGTAGTGACTCCTACTCACTCACTTGTATTCTCTTTGGCTGAATGAAGAATTAAAAAAATCTTTGGGAATTTATAAGTAATGGCCACCTATGCCTGAGTCCACTGTATTTTGAGACCCACATTTAGTAATTAGAGTCAACTAAGGGTAGCAATATTTGAATAAAATTGGGCATACCTATTAATTTGTGTTGTTTTGAAATATATACAAGGCCAAAGTACTAAACACCTATCACATCAGTATGTAGACATAGTAGCTAAGATGAAATGTAAGTCACCAGGCGTTCATCTTATAAATAAATATTTCTAGTTAATCACAGTTGTAGTTGTTGTTCTAAATAACCCCTCATTATCTCCTTTTAACTTTCTATTTTCACTTGTGGCCCATTGTCTTAACTTACATGTACACACAGTTATACATATGAGCATGTGTCCATAGGTGGATGCATGGTTAGTATACTCCTTTTTTACGGATTTCTCTACAAAATCATTGTTTCAACCACTATATTTCCATCATTGGTCTCACTCTTAGATAATATAGTACTGCCTATGTTTCACATTTTACTGGCTACATTTAAAATTAGCTACATCCCTATGTACATCCATCCATCCATCCATTCACCCACCCACCCACCCATACATTACATTACATTACATTACATTACATTTCATTACAGTACATTACATTACATTACATTACATTACATTACATTACATTACATAATGTATAGAAACATGAAATAAATCAAATTGAAAATTATATTTTAATATAAAAAACTTGCATACCCAACAAGGTAAGTATTACATCAGAATATTACATGATCATTCACAGTCAACAACAGTAACACATGTCAAATTCTCAGGATATAAAGCTGCAGGGCAGCAACTCAATATTCCATTCAGATGTAATGAAGGAGTTTACACAAGACTGGATCTTTCAGTCTACAGATCCTCAAGTAAAGTACTGTAACAACAGTGTAGAATGTGCTGCTCACACTAATATACTGAGGATAAATCATATGAATTCAAATTGTCCACCATCTTGATTTCCATAGGTTCTTCTTATAGAATTCTTTGAATACAGCAGATTACCACTACCTTGAACATGCTAGACTGTTTATAGCATGGAAACGGTATGATTGCACTAAAGAAAAGCATACACACATATCTGCTTTATAGTGATGTGACTAAAATACACAGGAAAAGACTCTTCAATTCTTCAGTCAAGCTATTTTTGTCTATAATCATACACACTACCTTAAAGTGGCCATACATGGATGAGGATTTATTTTGAATTGTTAATTTATGAAACAATGTTATCATGGCTTCCTTCAATGTGAAATAATACTGACCAAGTCTATGTAAGTCATTACATTGTAAAAAGCTAAAATAATGTGTAAAAAGTTTGATATTGTACATACAATAACAAACATGTTATACATTTATTAATCTTTCAGAATTTGAGTTACAAACAAAGGACTTAACATATGTTGTTTCACATTGTTTTATAAATTTAAAATCCAAAATAAATAGCTAATCCTCATATCCATATGGCCATTTTAATCCAGTTCAGTGACTGACATGGGTAGAGTTTCAATGATTATCAATGACTGACTATAATATATACTTTTTACATAATGGATACAGCAACTGTCTTACACCGATTTTCATTGATTAACTAACACATACTCTTTTAACTGGATTCATAGACTGGGATTCAGAGACTGACATACACTAAGTTTCAATGATTGTTCAGTGACTGTCTGACTTGCACAGAGTCACTAATAAAGTAACCAGTAGGCATTGTCCCAGTCTAGTCTACAAATGTAGCTGTTTTTGATTTTCACAGATGCCTCAATTCAAGCTAAAATAATAATGCAGCTAAATTGTTACACACAAAAAACAACTTCTTACAAATAATCACCACACAAAAATATGCAAAACACAATTCACAGACATGTCTGGTTTTGCATAAAAATGGGGTGCTTTAATAACCAGCAAGATCAGAACTAAATGTATTAAATTGATTAAACAAAGCACTCCACCTTTCTATTACAGTGAAAAATGGCAGAAAGGTACTGAAAACGGTGAGCTAGAAAATGATAAAACTTTGGAATTGCAAAACTTGAAAATTGTCTGTACACTGAGTAACTGCAACCCTGGTGAGATTGTCTGTAGACTGAGCATGTGTAACCATGGCATGATAAGATTGCCTGTGGACTGAGTAACTGTGACCATGGCAATAAAATATTGTCTGTACCCTGATTAACTGCAACTGTGGTTGCAGTTAATCAATTATTATTGCAGTTAATTAATTTTGGTTCATCTAAGGCTTGTTTAACACCATGAGCACAGCATTCACCAAGACCAGCCATGTAATCAGTGAGCTGCTACTATCTTTCCACCAATCTCAACAATCACTCATGGATTCAGTGGTTTCTTTATCAAGTGCTGACAATACAGGACCTAAAATAAATAGATATTTTGTTAGCAGGTTACTACAATACTGATTAGATATTTTATGCCTATATCAAAATAAGCTATGGTAAAATATTGTTTCTATTCATCTATGGCATGTTTATTTCTGTTTCACATGAAAACACTTGGCACAGTGAATCTCAGTTTGTTTTACTCAATAATTTCTAGGACGAGAATCTCAAAATCAATTAAGATTAGGGACAATTGATTTATCCTCAATATTATCATGCAATACAAAAACATTACAATTAATCAGCATAGATTAGAGATGATTAATTATAAAGACTTCTGTTTATATTGTGCATGGAGTGCAAAGCATATTCAAACACTAGACTACACACATGTATTCTATATTTGTTTCTTATAAAAGTGATGTGATCATTATGGGATGTATGAATGTGTGTTGAATCAGTGCCAGCTGTTTGTGTATACATATGACATGTATCTTATCAACATGGTTTTTTTTTTTTTTAAATGATAAACAACAGTGTGATACAACAACTAAGTGAGTTCGTTAAATGTGTGCTACATAGCAATGATGCTTCTTTCAACTTCAAAACTGCTGGCACAATGTAATACTTGATTGGGATGTGGGAAGGCGGAGGGTGGTCCTTCAAAAATAGTGTCAGCACCTTCGTTGACATTGTGAAGTGACGCTACATATATGAGGAATAGTATATAAATTCTATAGTTTATGTAAATATAACCACTGCACTTCAAATTAGTTTTCAATTGAAAACATAGGCGAAAATCTTACCTGTGGCAGTGCCTCGCTACAATTACTAGTAGTAGTAGTAGTCGTCGTCGTCGTACGAGTCGTAGTTCATTGTGGACATACGAACGTAAACACTTCTTTCAAGTTTCACCCATCCTGACACAAATTGATTGAATGCCTCTAGGATATTCCACAGATCGATATCTGATTATTGATATAAATATGGATAATGACGATGTGTCTTGTATTGTGAGATTTGTGATACTCTCGAGCAGCAACGTATGGTTTCTGAGTGGTATGCATACCGTCTGATGTATTTCCGGGTCATGATACAACGGTACCTCTAGCCTACTGAAAAGTATTCGAAGAATAATACATGTCACATTTGACTCGACTCCTTTTTCTGATGCTCGATAACTTATTTGGCATGGTAAACATCTCCAGTGACTTGGGGTGTTCAAATTAGGTCTACCAGCAGAACGTGCGATAGAGTACTTGAATGAGATGTACACATGGCGAATATGCAGATGACGACTCAAATAAGTTGTCGAGGCGAGTCAAATAAGTTATCGAGGAGCCAAAGAAGTTGTTGAGGCAAATAAGGTATCGAGGAGCCGAATAAATTGTTGAGGCGAGTCAAATAAGTTATCGAGACGAATCAAATAAGATGTCGAGTTGCCAAATAAGTTGTCGAGACGAATCAAATAAGATGTCGAGTTGCCAAATAAGTTGTCGAGACGAATCAAATAAGATGTCGAGTTGCCAAATAAGTTGTTGAGGCGAGTCAAATAAGATGTACATAATAAAGGCCCCAATGAAACGCCATACGCGGCGCTTTCGTTTGAGTAGTAGTAGCATGATAGCCCGCCTACGTTATTTAAGAGAACCATTTGATTTCGGGGGTCGGGTGGGGTGGGATGGGTGGGTGGGTGGGTTGGAGGAAGTGGGTATGGCAGCAATCTTTTTCCCATCACTGTGACAACAAATTGTTTTTTGCTATTGTCAGTCCTGTATCAAATTATATTTTCCATATGCAGAAGCAATGCAATTTGTTTCCCTCCGTTACTAATTTTGTAGCATATCGCAAGATTTTTTTTTATTACTTCTGTCTGTTGGAACATTTTTTTTCTCAAGCCATTACGGGATCAAATTATTTATTTTTCTCCTTCAACTGATATAGAAAAATTCATGTAAATGAGCACACTTCCAAATATGGTTTAACGACTGGACTGACACTAGCCATTGTGTCTATAGTTAAATATCCCGGATGAGGAAATACCACGACCACTTGCAATTGTTGGGGTTACGTACCTTTCAAGCGTATCAAGAAAATTCAAAATCAACGATAAAATGTGCCGTTTTGACAGGCCATGGATACCCATAGTTATCGGACTTGTTTTGCTTCGTATTTCTTTTCCATTAGACACAGAGTCTGATGTATTCGCTGTCGAACCAGAGGACACGACTTTGATTCTAGAACACGGAAGTGTTGTACCAAGGTCATTTATCCTGAAGTGTGAAATTCGCAACTTGTCTCTCTTATCAACCCAAAATGTATGGTGGATGAAAAATGACCAATATATCACTACCCGTCATATTGTTTTTAACATCGCCGATCAAGATAATTTCGTTAATCAAGACAGGTACGTGATTGTCGAGCATGACAACCCTTTAAAATATACATTGCGTGTGGCAAACATAACGATAAACACTGCTGAACTGGATAGTGGCCAGTATACGTGTGTAGTCCGATGGGCCAATGGCACTATCGCGTATAATGGACAATCCCATACAGCTGCAGTAACAATACAAATTGTACATTTCCCAAACTGTATGATAGTCAATTATGACACACTACTCATGCCAATTATTGTGACGACCGGAGAAGTATACAAATTGTCTTGTTCTTCAGGTCAAACAAACATTTCATCTATGGCCTGGACTCGCAGCGACCAAACAGGTCTTCTTCCTTGGTCAGGAGACGTACAATACGCTGACGGATCATATTTTATCGAATACGACTGGACACCACTGGCTATAGATCCTTTGTCAATTAATTTCACTTGCTTAGTTCAGGGTGATCAGACTGAGGAAACATGTTCTCTGGGTCCATTTAACATCATTCACAAACTTACAGTAACATTACAACCAGTTCTTGCATTTATCACCGACGAAGTGGACTCCGTGATATTTAGTTGCGCACTCCACGAGATCGAGGCTCTAGAAATTGATATTTCATGGTATTATGATGGCACTGAAGTTAGCCAAGCAGGGTCCTTCAAGGTTAATGATAATGGGACATCTCTGATTGTAAGTAATATTAGTGAAGATCAAAACGGAAAACATATTGTGGTATGTAGGGTAATGAATGATGTTAGCTCAGGAAACGCTACTTCATATTTAACTGTCGACATTCGAGCACCAACAATTGTACCTGAATCACTTTCAACTACAGGCACTGTTGGTAGGGCTGGGCCTACAACCCATTCCGCAGTTATATATACAACATCCACACAAACAACACCTGATAATGGTCACCAGAACGAAAGCCCACCTCCACACCAGAAACAAGACAATATTGTAGCCATTGGCGGCGCTGTAGCCGGTTCTGGAGTTCTTGTAATTGTCATAGTGATAACAGTGGTCTGCATAATGAAATGCAGAAAGTCATCAACACCAAAAATACAACCTGGGAGTGAACGACCAGAAAACCACTACGTCATGTCTGTCATCAATGACGGTTATGTTAATACGCCAACAGCGACACATGGAACTGTCAATCTGGCTGTACAGAATGAACCCGACGATACTGTCGGCACAGCTTCTGTTACTATTGAGATGAACGGAAATAATCGTTCAAGCGAACATCTGAATGAAAATCACAATAAAGCAGACGAGACGGTTGACGTTGACAGCTTGTATGCAAAACCTGTAAAGAAGAAGAACATTAAAGGTGAACCAGGTCAAGACAACTGTCATGATGATAACAACCAAGACATACGTGACACCGAGGAAAAGCTGAACGAAGATGAAAATGTTGTTTCGATGAACAATGCAGAGGGGTTGACTTACGCTGAACTGGACCTTTCAAGCATGGAACCACGCCGTAGTACAAAGAAACAGGTCAAACAAGAAGAAGAAACTGTGAATGCAGATTTAAAAACATAACGGTAATACCAGTCATACCAGTCCTTTAAAATCACACTATGAGAATATCGCTACACTCGTTTCCATGTCAAACTAAGTTTGAATAGTTGATTTAAAAATAGATCCCAATTCATTACAGTTAGTGGCATTTCAAACGAAACGAATATACTAACGTCAAAATTCTTCATTCGATACGTTTTTTTCTCTTATAAAATCGTCATTATACTGTCTATGGCGTCAATGAATGAATGAAATGAATGAAATTTATTTCACCTAGATAGCTACATTGTGATAAGCTAATATGAATATGAAGTCTTCCTTAAAAATATCCAACAAAAACGATTCCACATTTTATATTTTGGTAGAGCTGTGTATTAAACAAGTGATTTTAAGGTTTTAGTTTTACTTCTGATTTACGATATAGTTGTAACATACATGTTCAAACACGGTATTAGAGGTTTATCAAAGGGACACGAGCTGACTTTTACATATTTGGGTGTAGTTTTTGCCGTATATTCAAAATATCTCACAGTATTGTACTTAGTGAAACATACTTGTAAACACCACTTGCAATTCACTGAATTCAAACCTGACACTAAAGATATAATCCCAAAATGATCCGATGACGTAATTTATCATACGTATCGAAAAATGTTCAGGAAATCCCTACCAATCAATCAGCTGTTCTAACAATGCCAGAAGACAATCGTAATGAATGTTATTATATTAGACGTGTCTCGACATTAACAGTATACTGGAATGTGGCTTTAATTTAAGTATTTACAGTTGAGTAAAAATCGTATAAACTCAGCTTGTGCCACTTTTACATTAGCAGGGAAGATTTAGTGTTTAATATATTTGAGATCGGTTTAATAACCTTTTACTCTTAATAGCTGGGAGTATTAGACGAATGTATCATTTCACATCTCGAATACAAGCTTGAAAACAGGACAGTAATTATAAAAAAAGGACGTATGTCGGTAGAAGTAGTGACATATTTGAAAGCGTACACATCTACATTTAAGACATCTCCTCTGAAATGGGTATTAAAATTTTACTGGTGTCGTAATAATATCAAGTTATCACTTTGATATTTAAATTAAAATATTACTCTTACTTCCGTCTATAAAACGTTATGACTTTTATTTTAAGTGATATCCAATTTTATTAAAACAATCTCACATTCTTTACAAAGTCACTTCCATAAAATAACCATCAGGCTGAGAAATAATGGTTGACAAATCTAAAACTGCTATCGACCAGTCGTGGATTGTAGTTCAATTCGACACAATGCAAGTCAATCTAATACAATCAGATCGATTCTGAGCTATGCTAAATGGCAGTAAAGCGGAACTTCTATTCAGATATATATCATAATTTTACCTACTGGTTAAAATCTGGTTGAGAGAAGATATTTACGGTTTTAGTTTAAAAGGTTTGAGTTATCTTTACATACACCTGGCAAATCAATATGTTAAAATGAAACATAATTATGAAATGAATAAATGGTTTGCATACGGTGGTGATTCATTAAACGAAGCTTTACAGTGGATATTTCCTTTCGTTATTTTAACTTTTGTATATTATTCAGAAATACATAAATTCTGTGACTTTCTATCCAACATATAATCACCCTGAATATATGCCTTTCTTTAAAACTCTCAAGATGTCTTTTCTGTACATTCCATTTACTGCAGTGAGATATTTGGATTTTTTAAAATACTTACACAGGACATCCAAACTGTCAAGCACAACAGGAACACATTGTTTGAAGCATTTGTATCTAAAGTTCGTACACAACGAGGTACAATGCAAAGTATTGTTACACTAAAGAGGTTCTTTATACGAATCTTACTTGAGTATGTGCTGTGAGTCCTAGGTCTTTGAATTAGTTAGTCTGTATGGTGCGCCGTGACGGGGCGCCCTCACATATCGTTCAACCCCTCTCACATGATGAGAGGAGGCCGGTAAGAGCGGAACGATTCGATCGACCTATCTTAGTGTTATTTAATGAGACCTGTATACTTGGTAATGCTGAGGATTATTTGACCAATTAAATAACTTGAGATGACCTATGTAGCAGCTACAATGCATGTACGTTAGTATAACCTAATGTACGCCCTCTATTTACCTTACCTTTTATAGACTACTAAGCAAGTTCGTTGCCTAAATTTAGAGGTGTTGTCACCAACAGTAAACAGTTTCTGTGTTTCTGTTGTTACTATGAATTTAATTGTCCATTTTAACCCCTCTGGTCCAACTGACCGTTTTACAATTTACTTTATTTTCATCACTTGCTACATTAACATCACAAAGTGGACAATCACTCATTGCTTGACAGCAGACGAACCCGGATAAGGAAATATATATTACTGTGAAAAGAGAATTCAACCTGACACACAGTGGATCGATGCATGATTCGTCAAGTTACATACGATACGTCACATTCTTGAATTCAACCTGACACCATGTTTTGTCTATACACAAGATTGCGATTACTCATGTACTGTGTGGTCTCTATGCACCTTTTGTCAAAATTGGACGCTACATCTGTGTTTCGCGAGCAACCTGGTAATTTGACACTGGAGTTCACACACGGAAGTACTACTACACAGTGGTTTTTCTTAACTTGTGTTGTGAATTCACTGTTACAGGACCAAATGGTGTCATGGATTAAAGAGGACACATACATAATTAACAACTATACTTGGATTGACAATGAACTTGATAATCTTGTGGACACAGATAGATACATGATAAGTGACCATATTGATGTCATAAGGTTTGGGTTACGTGTGGATGATGTTACACGTGATACTGCTGCAATGGATAGTGGTCGATATCAGTGTGTAGTGAGATGGTCAAATGGTACTGTCATACCTGATGGACGGTCACGTATAGCTACAGTGAAGATTCTTGTATATCCACTTTGTTCTCTGAATGCCAGTACTGGTTACAGTATTCAGATGAACGACCATCCAATTACAGTGACACCAAATGAGACAGTGACACTGTCATGTCAATCAGGTGTTTCTGCGCCTGCAACAAGTATGAATTGGGAAAGAAATGACCAGGGTGGTTATCTCGGACGGTCTAATGCTGGGAGCAGTCAAGAGGGTTCGTTGTTCAATTACTTTATTGAATATCACTGGATTCCACAGATATTGGATCCACCACTTTTGAATTTTTCTTGTATTGTCCAATATAGTAGTGGTGACAGTGTAACATGTACGGTAGGACCATTCCATATTGTCAACGTCCCAATGGTGACAATTGAACCAATCAATGTTACGATAACAAACAGAGATAATAATGTGACATTTACTTGTAATGATGAGGCAAATCAAGGCATACGGGATATCATCTGGCTGTATAACAATACGGTCATAGACCCCAACAATGTAGATGACGAATTCACTTTCCAAGGTTCATCCCTTACCATTTCTAACATCAACCCCCAGGATAATGGTGATCATACAATACGGTGTGAAGTGAAAAACAGTGCAGGTACAGATAGTGCTAGTTCTACATTGAATATTAACATACCACTTTTGACAACCATTTATACGACCCCTGTACCGTCGATTGCGTATACTATTCCAGCTACTTCAACAACGCTTATTATCCCAATGAGCCCGTCGTCAGGATTGACAAGTGCTATGTTTAAAACATCTACAGGGGGTAAAGATGGAACTCAGCCTGGTCTAGGAGAAACAGTTATACCAGGGAAACAAATGGATAATATCACAGTCATTGCAGGTGGCGGAGCTGGTGCTGGAATTTTGTTAATTATAATCATAGCTATCCTTGTCGTAGTTGTTAGGAAGTGTAAACAACCACGACCATCAAAGCCTGCTAGGCAACCTGAACACCAGGAGAATGACTACGGGACAATCATCGGCGCTGTTGACGATATTGAGTCACCTACATCAATTAATGCAATAGGTGGTCAAACTAGTCCAAGTGAATCAAATGCCTCGGCCGATACAGATACAATTGCATTGCAGGTGAGAGAGGGAAATCGTGTAAACAAACACCGCAATGTAAAAAGTGGCGAGGAAGAGGAACGACCTGATCTTGAGGAATTATACGCAAAACCGATGAAGAAGGCAAAAGTTTCAACTCTACTGCGAGAAGTTAAATTAGACACCTCCAATACCAAACAAACAAATACTGATTATGAAGATGTCACATCTACACAGCAAAGACCGGGGTCTGAAAGTAGCAGTGTTGATACAGGAGACAAAGATGAAAGGTCAAGATATTCTGACAATACTACACTGATGAAAAACGACGAAGAGTTGACCTACGCCGAACTAGATTTATCAACCGTTGAACCACGTCGTAGTACAAAGAAAGAGGTCAAATTAGACGAAGACACTGTGTATGCAGACTTGAAACTGTAGAAATGAGCACAGCTTAACAAACCAACGAAACATAATATATAGGCAAGAATAGCACATGATTTTGTATCAAATAATCGTCCGTATCTCGTCTATTTACCTGTCTATAATTTACTTGGATTTGGTAATTGTGAATAGTGTTTAAAATATTTTATATGAGTATCACATTTCAAAAAAAACAAGATTAGTACTTGTGCATACACACATAGATTATGTAAACATGAATACGTATATGTGATAATCGATATAATTTTAGTGGTACGATGGTACAATCCAATGTTACACGTTGGAAATTGGTTCGCTATTAATCTTGTAATGTAGCCTGGTCTTGGGATTATAATTTGGAATGGTTTAAATGTCAGTAATCGATATTGGAATGTTGTATTCAGTCTTGAATCGTCCTAGCGAACATCTGGATAAAAAATTATGTAAAGACTATGAAATGGTTGACCTTAAAAAGCCTGTGTGTAATTTAAACCAGAAATGAAAACTAAAACTAGTGGACAAAATCAAGACACCTGTCATGAGGATAACAAGTAAGATACACGAGACAACGGTGAAAGGTTCAAAGAAGATGAAAAGGCTGCTTCGACGAACAATGCTGTGAGGAGCCGACACGCAGAACAGGATATTTCAGGCAGTGGACCACGTCGTAGTACAAAAAAGAACGAGGTCGAACCAGACGAAGAAACAATGTATATAATATGCAAAATTATAACATTTACAGAAGTGACCTCGTCACCAGACGATAAAATGTGTCATACCTGTACTGTAGAATGAAGCCGAGAATATCGCACATGACGTTTCCATATCAACTTTAAAAGAATCATTAGTACATACACCCGGTGTATTGTAGTGTTTTTATCAAACTAAAGAGTATTCAGTCGGTTTTGTGTGGGACTACAGTATAATTACAAGGACACATTAGAGTCCATCATATTATGCATGGCGTCATCAATGATTGTGATGAGCCAATGTGAATATGACCAAACATATTTGTCTCCCTTGAATATCTGCAAAAGAGCAACTTTTGACTATGATCATATATTGGCGTACGATTTTACATTAACAGGTGTTTTAAAAGTTCTATTTTACATACACTAATTTATGATAAAGTTGCAATATACCTTTTAGGACATTTTAGAAATCGTTTAGCGGTAGGAGACAAACTTTAGCAGTCAACACATTTAAAAAGCCAAATAAAAAGGTGTTTTGTTCCGGTTACCCGACCCACCTAGTTTTTCACGCCGACTCTAAACTTTTTTTAAACATATTCGAGAAGAACAAAAAGAAAATCCCGTAAATTGTGAAGTCTCGCAAAAAAAATAATGGATGTGGAAACAGACATCAAGTGAAAAAAATTACATGAAACTGTTCTTTCAAATTGTAATGGCTGTACATGTGATGAGAAGAAACCAATAACACAGCGACCATAACGAAATTAATAGAAAACATAACTACCTAAAGTAGACACAAAATAAATAATCTACCTACCCCACCTATTTTAAAATTGAATATAATCGGAACCACACAATTTTGTTTACGCCTAAGAGCTTCATAGCTACCAACAAGTGTTGGAGGACGTGAACAAAGTAATCAATGTTATCATATGAGATCTTATGGGAACTTACCATCAATTTACATAGTAAAAAACAGTAAAGTGGCGATTTATGTAAATATACTGTTCAACCTGCTTTCGTTACAACTGGGATATTTTTTTCCATCAAATATCAAAGATATATGCACTAGAATTTGATAAATTTCTCATGAAAAGACATTGTGTTTGTTAATTAATTAATGGGCAATGTGTCTTTAGTTTCTTGTAGTGGTGAAAGCTCAGTTTTTAATTTACAACCATTAGTTATTAGTTTTATTAAACTACACCATTCATTGATCACACAACCATAAAATTAATATATTCACTGAAAATTGTTACAGTGTCAATAATTTTATAATTATATTAACCAGTAGACTGTTATCTGTAAGCAGCACATAACGAGGTTAATACCGTTGAGGGCGCTGGGTTTTGGTTACAGTCCCATAAATTAATTTGAGTTTATTTATCGTGTATACAGACACAAAAATGCCTTTATCCACAGGTGATTCAATACTTCTCATGGTGTACGATATTACGAGTGAGTTATTGTACCTAGCACAACATCTAAAAATACTGTTGATTGATTATGATGAGTGTGATATCTACTCTTCAGGTTTGACTTGAAACTGTATCTCTTTGGTATATATTTTTAAAAGGGCCAATTTATGCTTCATTAAGTTTTATATCATTAAATATTATTACATTTGATGCTAATACCATTTCCTGCATACAGTTTGTTTTTTGTAATAGGAATATTGCAATAAATGCAATTAGAGTCACTTTTTGTTCAAACATGGATATATTAATTCTGCTTACTACTGTATAGTCTATCAGCTAGCCCTCGGATGTTCTTCCGATAAAATACGACACACAGCCGAACAACGCTATCGAGGATGGAACATCGGGCAGGCCCTCACATGCGAACTTCGTTCGCTTATAGTTTTAGCATCGAAAGAAAGCCCGAACGTCTAGCAGCAAGACTAACTACTGTAATGCAATGGTCTAACAACAAAAACACCTATAAGGGCACAAGATCATCTGATGTTTCTCTGAAATCGCAAATAATTGTAGGTGATGTAAAAACCATGGACTGACTACCCAGAAGCCAGAGTTTATGAAGATGTATTCAATTCATCGAGTGGCATTCTCCTTGAAATGTTTATCAGCTGGCGTATAGTAGTTCTTTTTGAGTAGTGACCAGCTCATGACCAGTATTCCAATTATGCTAGCTGCATTATAGATTACTTATATACACTAGCAGAAATACGTCATGCGTCATACTGCCACCTAGAGGTGTGAACACCTGACATTTCATAACATTGATATGGTAATATTGACCTACTTTGTGCTATTTCTGAGTATTGACACCGGGTATTTGTTCGCAAACATTTACAAAATCGGCCAATAAGAGTTGAAACAATAGAATATCAAAAGTATACACTATTATCTGAAACACAATTATACCATTTTGTACTTTCCGAAGTTTTTATTAACGGTACCTATTGTTTTGATAGTTGCAAAGCCCGGATGAGGAAATAGCCTGTACGTGTTTTCCAGTCAGTCCATTCGGTAACTAATAACTTTCACACGCTGTTACTTGATCGTGTAAAACGTTATCGAAATGGAGGCGGCTTGTCACTTCGGACCAAATTTCCTTGCTGTCGGACTCATCCTGCTTCAATTGACCTTACCATTAAATGCTGTTGTTTTTATGGTTGAACCAGAGGACACAACACTGAGAGTGGAATATGGAAGTACTACACCAGTGTCATTTGTTTTGAGCTGTCAAGTCGAGTTACTCCAAACGAACCAAATGGTGTCTTGGATAAAAAACGATGAATTTATAACTGAAAACATCACTTTGCTAGATAGCAGTGAACTTATAGACATTGACAGATATTTAGTATCGAACCATGGTTCTTTGTTTACTTACACATTAATTGTAGTGACTATATTGGCAGAGACTGCTGAGTTTGACAGTGGTCAGTATCAGTGTGTTGTAAGATGGTCTAATGGTAGTGTTGTACATGATGGTATATCACGAACAGCTACAGTCTCAATACAGGTAATACGATATCCATTATGTTCAATAGCTGTCAGTAATGGTGAAAATATAGATGTGACCAATATACCTAATTTAGTGGTGGTAGGTGAAATACTACAACTCACTTGTACGTCAAGGCCAGGCATTGCTCATAATACCTTTTTTGGATGGAAACGTAGTGATCAAACATACTATTTAGAAAGACAACAGGGTGGTAGAGACTCTTATGGATCACTCTTCCTCATTTACCAATGGACTCCAATGATCAGTGACCCCTCGTCGTTGAACTTCACTTGTACAGTTGGCGAAAGTCAAACTGCAGAGAGCTGTTCGTTGGAATTTGGCATTGTAAATGGACCAATAGTTAAAGTTGAACCAACCAGTGCCATCGTAACGAAAGGGAGTGATGTAGTGACATTTACTTGTACGTATCGTATAAATGAAGGCATTGCCATTATTCTATTATGGTATTACAATGGAGTTGTCATTAGTCAAGATGAACATGTCTTTACTGTAATCGGAACATCTCTCAATGTTACGAATCTCAGCCCAGAGCACAATGGGGACCATTTGATAGAATGTGTGATAACAAATAGTGATGGATTATATACTAGTAGCGCCAATTCTGTTCTAACTGTTGATATACCACCACCACCACCACCACTACTAACAACTGTCTATATAACCGATGAAACAACTGTCGACGTACAACGTACAACTAACAACATACAAGAACAAAGAACTTTGACTACACCAACTTCGCGATATGTACCTTCAACAGATTTTGTTTCACCATCCTCACCAGTGACATTGCACGAGACTACAATGAACTCTCTTGATGAAGGTGTGGAATCTAAAGTGATGATTCCGAACACATGTACACATGGAGTAATCGTAGGATATGTTATCTTAGGAATTGTGATCGGTGTATGTAGTGACCACAGTGATCGTCGGATTCGTCTCTTTGAAATTACGACGTTTTCAACTAAGACAAATCGATGACAAATCTGCAGGAGTGGAAGACCGTGACTACAATGACATTGATAATGTAAAGTTGCAAGAGACTGGCCCTGCAATATCTGCATGTAGCGATAACACGAGTCCAAATCAAACAACTGAGTTAGATGATGGTGATCATTATCAAAGTTTAAAAGAACAAGGTGATAGAGTGTACATGGGATTAGATGCTATCTTAAAATGAATTGGAATCTTGAATATGCATATTAGAAACACTTTCATTTAACATGTGGATATCTAGTTTTTACCAATATTCTATTAAATATTATTATTGCAGATAATAACACCACTAATACAGTCATTTTCCTTGACTATTTTTTTTATTTTCATAAATAGTATATTCGATAAAATGTTTTACATATTTTCAGAATTATATATATTGACAGAATTTTCTGGTACCTAGTAATCTCAGTGAAATATATTTTGGTATATTTGTTGACTATTACGAACAAACTAATATTTTACGATAGATTATCTAACATGCTCGTCTAAATTGGGAAAATGTTTGACGTTTATATTATTACAAAATCTTCTATTTATCTTCCTTCTACGATTTCAGTTATACTGTTAAACCGGTACCAATAACTGCAACTGTCATATTGTTACCATCAGATAATCAATGATATATTCACTAGACTCATAAAAAGACATTATGTCTGTTTATGAATGGTCAATATTATGTGTAGGTAGTGTACAGGCAAGTGTGAATATTGAGTGAAAGCTAAGATTTGAATTTTTCCATTTGTTAAAACTATACTGTTGTAACTGGAGTTTCAATTTTTTATCAGACAATCACAATTTAATCACTGGAAATTGTTACAATACCAATAATTAGACATTGTAGAAGTAGAAGTGGTGATACAGGAGACAAAGATGAAAGGTCAAGATATTCTGACAATACTGCAACGATGAAAAACGAAGGAGAGTTGACCTACGCAGAACTAGATTTATCAACCGTTGAACCACGTCGTAGGACAAAGCAAGAGGTCAGACAAGACGAAGAAACTGTGTATGCAGACTTGAAACTATAGAAAATAGAAATGGGCACAACTTAACAAACCAACCAAACATAATATATATGCAATATTATCACATGATTTTTTTTATCAAATAATAGTCCGCATCTCCTCTAGAATTGATATTGGGTTACTAGTCTATACTTTATTTTGATTCGGTAATTCTAAATAATGTTTGAAAATATTTCATTATTAAGTATCATCTTTATAGATAATAGTAATTTTCAAAACAAAGTACGTGTTAATATCACACTGTAAGCAGACATTATATAAAATTAATAAATATATGTGATAATCGATATTATTTTAGTGGCCTGGTCAGATCGCATAGTCCAATGTTACACGTTGAAAATTGGTTCGTTATTGATCTTGTAATATGGCCTGGTGTTGAGATTAGAATTCGGAATGATTTAAATATCAGAAATCCATGTTTGTATACCGTCTTGAATCGTCCTAGAGAACATCTGGATACAAATCTCGTTAAAGACAATGAGATGGTTGACCTTAAATAGCCTATGTGTAAAACCAGTAACGAAAACTAAAACTAGTGGACCAAATCAAGACACTTGTCATGGGGATAATAATAATAATAATGTTGGTTTCTTATATAGCGCTTTCCCACTCCGTGCTCAAAGCGCTTTACAGTTATAACCCCTGGCTCGGATCAGAATGGCACAACGGCCCTTTAGTCTTCCTCAGCTCCCCGGGGAGCATACAATCCATTGCAGCCATTTAAGCGCATAGGATTAAAGCCTTCACATTGCAACCTACATCCTACCAGGTCCCCAGTTATACAGCTGGGTTGACTGAGGCACAGTCGTGGTTCAAATCTTGCCCAAGGACTTTAGCCACTCAGAAACAAACAGCAGGCAGCGACGGGGCTCGAACCTGCAACCTGTAGATTCCAAGCCGGTCACGCTAGCCATTCACCCATCATGACTCCAAGTGATAACAAGTAAGATACACGAGACGACGGTGAACGGTGCAAAGAAGATGAAAAGGCTGCTTCGATTGACAATGCGGCGAAGAGCTAACCCGTTGAACAGGACCTTTCAGGCAGTGAACCACGTCGTAGTACAAAAAAGAATGAGGTCGAACAAGACGAAGAAACAATGTATATAATATGCACAATTAGAACATTTACAGAGGTGACCTCGTCACCAGACGATAACATGTGTCATACCTGTACTGTAGAATGAAGCCGAGAATATCGCACATGACGTTTCCACATCAACTTTAAATTAGTACATACACCCGGTGTATTGTAGTGTTTTTGTCAAACTAAAGAGTATTCAGTCGGTTTTGTGTGGGACTACAGTATAATTACATGGACATATTAAAGTGCATTATATCATGCCTACAAAAACGTCATCATATTTTGTATGACGTCATCAATGACTGTGATGAGCCAGTGTGAATATGACCAAACATAAATGTCTCCCTTGAATGTATCTGCAAAAGAGCAACTTTCGACTATGACTGATATATTACCGTACGAGTTTACATTAACAAGTGTTTTAAAAGTTCTATTTTACATACACTAATTTATGATAAAATTGCAATTTAATTTTTAAGATATTTTAGAGAAGTTTCTTAGAGTTAGGAGGCAAACGTTATCAGTCAACCCATTTAAAAAGGCCAAATAAAAAAAAAATGTTTGGTTCTTGTTACCCAATCCCGCCTAGTTTTTCACGCCGACCCTAAACCTTTTTAAAACATATTCGAGAAGAAAAATAAAGAAAATCGCGAAAATTCGCAAGAAATATTGGGTGCAGACATCAACTGAAAAAGACAATATAAAACTGTTCTTTCAATCTGTAATGGTTATACATCTGATGAGAAGAAGCCAATAACAGAGACCATATAGAAATCAACTGAAAACATAACTTCCAGAACTAGACACAAAATAAATAATCTACCTGCCTCACCCATTTTAAAATTGAATGTAATCGGAACCACACAATTTTGTTTACGCCTAAGAGCTTCATAGGTACCAACAAGTTTTGGAGGACGTGAACAAAGTAATCAACGTTATCATATCAGATCCTATTGGAACTTACTATCAATTTAAATAGTAAAAAACAGTAAAATGGTGATTTATGTAAATATACTGTTCAAACTGCTCTCGTTACAACTGGGATATTTTTTCCATCAGATATCAAAGATATATTCACTAGAATTTAATCATTTCCTCATGAAAAGACATTGTATCTGTTAATTAATTAATGGTCAATATATCTTTAGTTTGTGTAGTGGCCAAAGCTCAGTTTTTAATTTACAACCATTAGTTATTAGTTGTATTAAACTGTAGTATCATTCATTGATTACACAACCATCAAATTAATATATTCACATAAAAAAATGTTACAGTGTCAATAATTAGACATTGTGTATATTAACCAGTAGACGATGTTATCTATAAGCAACACAGAAAGAGGTTAACGCCGTTGAGGGTGCTGGGTTTTGGTTACAGTCCCATGAATTATTTTGAGTTGATATATCGTTTATGCAGACACAAAAATGCCTTTATCCACAGGTGATTCAATACTGCTCATGGTGTACGATATTACGAGTGAGTTATTGTACCAAGCATAACAACTAAAAACAAATTTCGGTTGCATTTAGTGCACCTTTAAATGGAGAACTTTCGAGATCAGTCATTTTTACGATCACTTGTATTACATGATTGATTATGATGGTTGTGATATTTACTCTTCAGGTTTGACTTGAAACTGTATCTGTTTGGTATATATTTTTAAAGGGTCAATTTATGTATCATTAAGTTTTCTATCATTAAATATAATTAAATTTGCTAATACCACTTCCGGCATTCCGTCTTTTTGTTGTAATAGGAATATTGCAATAAATGCAATAACACAGTAATGCGAAGCTATGGATGTTAAAAAGTCAGCTTGTAGATAGGGTATACATTATTTTTTTTTTAAAAAGACAAACAAAATAAGCGATCATGGATTATGTAGAATACTTTGTCAGAATATACCACAATTGTAGGTGATGTAAAACCATGGATTGACTACCCAGAAGCCACAGTTTATGGCATTCTCTTTGAAATGTTTATCAGCTGGCGTATAGTAGTTCTTTTTGAGGAGTGGCCAGTTCATGACCAATATTCCAATTATGCTAGCTGCATTATAGATTACTTGTATACACAAGCAGAAATACGTCATACTGCCACCTAGAGGTATGGACATCTGACATTTTATAACATTGATATAGTGACATTGACCTACTTTGTGCTATTTCTGAGTATTGACACCGGGTATTTGTTCGCAAACATTTACAAAATCGGCCAATAAGAGTTGAAACAATAGAATATCAAAAGTATACACTATTATCTGAAACACAATTATACCATTGTGTACTTTCCGAAGTTTTATGAAAGGCACCTATTGTTTTGATAGTTGCAAAGCCCGGATGAGGAAATAGGCTGTACGTGTTTTTCAGTCAGTCCATTCCGTAACTAATAACTTTCACACGCTGTTACTTGATCGTGTAAAACGTTATCGAAATGGAGGCGGCATGTCACTTCGGACCAAATTTCCTTGCTGTCGAACTCATCCTACTTCATTTGACCTTACCATTAAATGCTGTTGTTTTTATAGCTGAACCAGAGGACACAACACTGAGAGTGGAATACGGAAGTATTACACCGGCATCATTTATTTTGAACTGTCAAGTCGAGTTACTCCAAACGAACCAAATGGTGTCTTGGATAAAAAACGGTGAATTTATAACTGAAAACATCACTTTGCTAGATAGCAGTGGACCTATAGACAGTGACAGATACTTAGTATCGACCAATGGTTTTTTGTTTACTTACGCATTAGTTGTAGTGAGTATATTTGCAGAGACTGCTGAATTTGACAGTGGCCAGTACCAGTGTGTAGTGAGATGGTCTAATGGTAGTGTTATACCTAATGGTATATCCCAAACAGCTACAGTGTCAATAAAGGTAATAGGATATCCATTGTGTTCAATAGCTGACAGTAATGGTGAAAATATAGATGTGACCAATTTACCCATGACAATGCTGGTAGGTGAAATATTACAACTCACTTGTATGTCAAGGCCATACATTGCTGATAATACATTTATGGGTTGGAAACGCAGTGATCAAACAGAATATTTAGAAAGACAACAGGGTGGTAGAGACTCTTATGGATCACTCTTCCTCTATTACCAATGGACTCCAATGATCAGTGACCCGTCATCGTTGAACTTCTCTTGTTCAGTTGGCGAAGGTGAAGTTGCAGAAAGCTGTTCGTTAGAATTTGACATTGTAAATGGACCAATAGTTACAATTGAACCATCCAGTGCTATGATCACGGATGAGAGCGACGAAGTGATATTTACTTGTAAGTACCGTGCCAATCAAGGGTTGGCCACTGAAATTACATGGAAGTACGATGGAAATAACATTAACGAACATAACTTCGGTTATTTCGATATCATACAAGACGCATCTCTTCGTGTTGCGAATCTCAATTCAGAACGAAATGGAAAGCATTTGATAATATGTCTGATATCGACTATTGATGGGTTATATGCCAATAGTGCTAGTTCAATTCTTAAAGTCGACATTCCAACTGAAGTTATTACAGCACCTATCTACAAACCAGACCAATCAACTGCAAGTATACCACGGCAAACAACTCAAAGACATGGAATGTATTCTACTGATGCATTCACAAGTACTAAATTTGTATCCACCCAATCTCCCAAGCAGACAGAAAAACAACAACAAGTTACTACCACTCAACTCACGCATAAAGAGTCGGTAAGCCCAAGGGCTCCCTTCAAACAGCATGGCTCTGATAGCGTTGTTATAGGTGGCGCTGTTGGTGGTGCTGGAGTACTAGTCATTATAATAATTACATTGATAATTGTCATTTGCATATTGAAACGTCGACGTACACCAACAAAAACAGCCGAACGTGGCCAAGAACACGAAGTAAACGAATATGTGACCAAAAGAAATGACGATGATGACGACGAAGATGATTTGTCAACAGCAGCATATGCAACTATTAATCTGGCATTTCAGAATGAGACAGATTCAAATCTTACCTCAGCTTCTGTTGCTGTGGAATTAAGAATACAGAATACCGCGAAAAGCCAGAGTTATGAAGATATCGGTGAAACCGGTAGAAAAGTTGAAGAAGATAATCTTGAAAACATGTATGCAAAGCCAATCAAAAAATCAAAGGCTTTAACCGAAGATGATATAAACAAGCTTTATGCACAACCAGTGAAGAAATCAAAGCGTCCTCTTGGTTCAGAGGTAGATAAAGGGAGGGAAACAACTGATGAGCAGAAATGTATCAGAGAGAACTCTGATAAACAAGATAGATGCGGCATATATAGTAAGAACGCGATTAATGATGACAAGTGTGGGATGGTAAAGGGCGATGGTACAAGTGATATCGATCCGATAACATTCACGAAATCACCTCACAGCCCCGAAGAAGAAATGTCAGTCGGACAAGACAAAATTAGGATCACAAAACCAGTAACGAAACCCAAGCCTAGAAAAAGTCAATGTGGTGAAAAGCGACGAAGTGAATATGAAAAAAGCAGTGGTCTCAATTCAAAGTCTACAGAATTGCTGGATAATATTGGAGACTTGCCAAAGCCCACGCTGACTAACAGTGTTTACGACGATATAGCTCCTTCACAAGGACAAGAAACAGAGAACACAAGAGGTAGGAATACAAACGAGGTGGACATAAAAGACGAAGGCGAAAGGTTAAACCAAACTGAAAAGACCAAACCGATGAAAAATGCCGAGGGTCTGACTTACGCTGAATTGGACCTGTCAGACGTACAACCACGACGTAGTACAATGAAAGAATTCAACCAAGATACAGAGACGGTGTATGCAGAAATAAAATTATAACGTGTGCAGAGGCGAATTCTTGTTGAGTGAATGACAACCTGATGTATGACGTATAGTCTAAGAGTACCTAGGCAGAATGAAATAAAGGTTTCTGATAACATGACTTTAGAAAATAGCGTAGGTAGGTCGGAATATTATGTTATTTTACTTGTAATTGTTAACAATGACTTCAACCGCGGGATAATATACTCGTCAGTCACAATACATCTGTGAATGTTTGATAAGGTTTACAGAAGTAAATGAAGTTAAGTAGACGAACATGTTATGCAGACGGTACTGTTATAATCGAAAGATATCTGGTTTCCCTCTAGAATACGATTTTTAAAAAGTGACCACAGATGAGGCAAATTCGCGAAGAAGTGGATAGAAGTACACTGTTCGACTTTTGTAGATGTAGACTTGTATATATTAAATACATATAAATCTAGACTTTTTTAATTTGAAGGATAGCATAAACTTCATCAAGGTCATTTTAATTGTTTATTATTATTTAAAAATTATATTTTTAATTATGTTTTACCATGTTTACATATCATGATCTCCAGCAGAGTCATGTTCAGACATATTTAGACAAAATTGCCCTCTACAACATGTTTTCATTGTAATTCAGAGTTCAGATGTTTGGGAATTGTTCCCATTTAAATACGACATCATGTAAATAACCATGACGGTATTCTACAAAATTATTAATAGAATCTTAAAATTGTTTTAATTATTGAATACTGTTTGTGTTTATATATCATTTAGTTAAACGTTTAAAATATTTAGCTTAAACAATTCCTTCCATTGGTATTTTGATATGTCATGTGTGGGGAGTGATAGTTATTTTGATCAAACATAGTTGAATATATTATATAGATACACAGAAGGAGATATCTTTGGAAAAAGACTGTTTTTGACACAATACCTTGAGGATTAAGAGTAGCGACAGTTTAAGTCTGATAACATATTTACATTTATGGAGAGTTAACTATGGTGTAATGTTTTGTATATAGGTGATTATAACAGTGATCTGTGATGTATTCATTATGATACACTTTTGCCATATGTCTCATAATGATGTATATCAATTTTGCTACCACAAATATATGTTTCTGAAAATGTTACAAAAATAGTGGCCTGTAATTGTCATTCAATATCATAATACCCATCAGGTCCCATCTATTCGTGTAACACTATTCATGGGTGTTCTTTCGTATGATCCTTAGTGAATGTTTATATAGCATACTTGTGTTCTTTCCATGACAATATCAAACGTGTGTTAAATCAAACTGTTCTGGCAGATTAACATAAGTAATGAAATTTACTAATTAAATCTGAATAAAATTTTGTAGTTGATGGAACACGCAAAATGCTGTTTGCATGCAATTATTTGTTTCCTCTGTTTTTTTATGTATTTGTTGATGTATTAGGTATAGGTTTATAGTTAATGGAGTGCTGCTGTATGCTTAGACACCAATAAAAATGTTGTGTACGATAACATGAATTCAGATTTTAGGGTAGGTAGGTAGGTCGAAAATTGTATTTATTTTTTTCAACTTATTTTATTTTATTTATATATAAATATTCAAATATTAATTGATTAATTAATTAATTAATTAATTAATTAATTAATTAAAATAGAAAATAAATACATACATACATACATACATACATACATACATACATACATACATACAAACATACATACATACATACACACATACATACATACATACATACATACATACATACATACATACATACATACATACATACATATACATACATACATACATACATACATACACACATACATACATACATACAAACATACATACTTAATTGGTTAATTAACATTCATTTATTTATTTATTTATTTATTTATTTATTTATTTATTCATTTACTCTTTGGAAGGGGAGGGGTTGCTTCACTCCAAACAAGATCCTCATTGTCACAGTAATTCTGTGATAGTTTTGTTGTGTTGTGTTGCGTTGTGTAGATAAATCTAGATACAGATTAGAGGGAAAAGTTGGTGGTTGTCAGAGTTCGTATATATATTGAGAGTCACTGATATTACGTCAGACGCTGCTGAAATGGATAGTGGTAGCTACAAATTATGTATAGTTGTATTGAGGAATCATTTCGAAATGCGTCACTATACGGGCGATGCCATAGTTAAGATATATAGTCCGACATATGGATGGTAGAGGCTCTAATGGATCACTGTTCATTTACGAATGGACCCCGATGATTAGTGACCCCTCGTCGTTGACCTTCGTGTATACAATTGGTGAAGGTCAAACTGTTGAACGATGTTCATTGATTTTGAACGTTATGAAT
This sequence comes from Glandiceps talaboti, assembly GCF_964340395.1. NCBI lineage: Eukaryota > Metazoa > Hemichordata > Enteropneusta > Spengelidae > Glandiceps > Glandiceps talaboti. The sequence continues at coordinate 13,594,313 of NC_135551.1, read as the reverse complement.
AGTAACAATTTAGCCATTTAGTGTTATCCTTATTACTAAATAGTGTAACGTATTGACATTTATCTGTGCGTATCGTACAAATGAAAAGTTGCCCATTATTACAATATCACGATGGAGAATTCATTATTTTACCCGAGATAAATATTTCTTTGAGGCTGTGGCGACCTCTCCATATTACGAATCTGGATTTTGAACACAATGATATTGGGACCACTTGATGGCATGTAGCATAACAAATGATGATGGTTCATGTGCTAGTAGCGACACCTATATTCTAATTGATACACAACAACAATTAACGACATTATATATACCAGTACAAAGAACTGTTAGTGTACCGTATAAAAGTTCACGCGATATACCTTCAACAGACTTTGTATCACCATCCTCATCAGTTACATTAGTTCACTAGAGTACATTGAACTCTCTCGATGAAGCGCTGAGAACAGAGGTGGGGATTTAGAATACATGCACACATGGAGTAATCGTTGGATATGTTATCTTGGAAATTGTGATCGGTGACAGTAGTGGCCTCATGATCAGTGATCGTTGGATTCTTCTGTTTGAAATTACGACATTTTCGAACTCGGACAAATTGATGACAGATCTCCAAAAGTGGGGAACATAAATTGTCTTTGTTTTAGTAGAAATTTAAAAAGAATATTTACTAAGTTGGAAGTGTACAGAAATCCCTTACGTCGGTTAACACTAAATGAGGGGGACTGAAATGTGAAACGATAGAGGGAAGATATTAAGTATTTTTGTGTACTGAAGGCAAAATCTGTGGTATTCAAAACAGAACCAGAAGACATAACTGCTGTGTACCGTTAGGCAACAATAAAACAAATTGTTTGTTTCCGATAACATGACCAGAACTTAGGGTAGGTATATATCTGCTAAGAGAGTGCTCTATACTGCAGTGGCAGAGCGTAATAGTTTTGATAGTTCTTGAACCCTTTCTTGGTTGTAACTCGGAGTTTCACGCATAGTGCGATCATCAGACAACAACAACAACAATATATATATATATATATATATATATATATATATATATATATATATATATATATATATGAGTGTGTGTGTGTGTGTGTGTGTGTGTGTGTGTGTGTGTGTAATATATACTTATTTATTTATTTATTTATTTTGGGGGTAAAAAAATTGTTTCAACCTGAAAACAAGATACTGATTGGTCACAATTGTCCAGTGATAGTTTAATGACTTGTGTAAGGAAGACCACGAAAAAAGACAAATACAAAGGGTAGAGAGATTTGTATAAAATCAAATTACACTTGGTATCTCCAGAATGGAATTTTATGAAAGAATTCTTGCCAAAAGATACTTTGGCAAGGAAATTCACACGGATCTAAAGTTAAATTCTCACGAGTTTTAGATGTGAAAATGCCCGGGTAAAAATGTGTTTAGCCAGATTGTTTTTATTTGACCTTAAATTTGCTAGGTACATTCATCCACTGTGATCAGTTAAATAAATCCCAAAACAACACATCGTGGTATTATTATGACGTTAAAAATAAGGAACAGTGCTAGTTAAAGATTTTTAATGTTAAAGTTTTTCTCTATATATCTCGGAGTTCACCTTCCAGAAGACGTTGGGCAGCAATCAGCGCCCCAAGGAAAACAGGATTCAGACTTGTTACTATACTGCTTATATATAAAATAGAACTATAATTAGACATGTACAATGTCGTATGCTAGTAAGTTACAGTGAATAATATATTGTCGGTTGCCTAATTATCAAAACAAAATATACTCCAGTAGCAGCCAGAGCAGTTTTTTAAAGATTAAGAACTGGTATGACACTACGTGAGCAGTAGACATAGTTACGTTTGTTATGTTTCAACCTAATAATATGACCAGTTCCCTTTCTAAAAATAGGAACTATTTCCAATTGAAAGTTCAATGCCGTCTCTTGTCTGCAGATGATATTTTGTGACCTGGTTTAGAACACACGCCCATCTGTGATGTCGCCCTCACTAGCGTCCTTGCTCGATTAACTTAATATTTGACCTCAACGCGAGTTCACACAGCATTTTGCGAAATCCTGATTACAGAAGATATCGTCATGAATTATAAACGCCTCTGTTTTTGGTCAATTGCAGAGGTTTTATTATTCGTATTTTCTGGTCCTGGAGTATACGGTGACTGGCAGTTTGGAAGGGAGCCACAAGATCAGACCGTGGTTGTTGGAAATGGGAGCGAACCAACGGCATCATTCGCTTTGCAATGCGAGGTTTTGTATATGTACACCGACGAGACAGTGGCTTGGATGAAAAATGACGAATTTATCAGTGACAACTATACAATACTTGATTCTCCCGGAACTCGTCATCTAGTGGATAAAACTAGATACAGCATGCAGGGGACATTTGGTGGTTGTGGTGGTTGCCTGAGTTCGTATATATTGAGAGTGACCGGTATTACGTCAAACACCGCTGAAATGGATAGTGGTAGCTACAAATGTTGTACGGTTGTGAAGGATGATTTCGAAATGCGTCAATTTACGCGCATTGCCGTGGTTACGATATACGCCGTTCCACGTCCAAGTCACCCGTTGTGTCAGTTGACTAGTAGCACCGGCCATCGGATACCGACATCCAAATCACCTATTGCAGTTCTACCTGGTGAAAGGTTGACAATGACGTGTTTTTCCGACGTAGGCATACCTGCTGTAAACATGTCGTGGTCGCGTCAAAATGAGTCAGCAAACTTACAGGCATCTGGTTCCGGGCAGATTAACGAAGGACTGACATTCATTGAGTACGAATGGACTCCGTCTACCGTCCTTGACACGAATAGTGTATTTACATGCAAAGTTCAGCAACCGGTTTTAATGTACGACAAAGAATGCTCGATAGGTCCTTTCATTGAAGGGAGTGGTGAAAACACAACAGATGTGTACTCTATTGCTGGAAGTTCGACTGCATCTGCCGAATTAGTAATTACCTTAATTGCAACCGTGGTTACTCTTATTTACTCAGAAATAGGTCAGACTTTAGTCAATCAAATGCGCTTATACATGTAAAACTGATGACTATGTCACCCAAGGTAGCAATTATATATATATATATATATATATATATATATATATATATATATATATATATATATATATATATATATATATATATATATATATATATATATTTATATGATTGTAACAGTCATAGTCGCAATGGTTGGCAAATCAACCAATGATAACTATAGGCGTGAATAAGGTGATGGCTGTCACCCAACAGTGCTCTAATACATGTACACAATAATTGTCAGAATAAACGAACTGACATAACCTTCAGCGCTGGGAAGGTCGTGGAGTATATGCAAGTAACCATAATACAAATGTACAACATTCGGTGTAATGACATATTCGTACACACACGTCTCTCATCCATGGTTATACATTGTTATGATTATACACTCAATCTGTGTGAGTGTCAATTTAGACTTATTTAATGGATACATATGCATTCGTCGTTTTATGTATATTTACTCAATAAGGTTATACGTCTAAATATCTAAATAAAATGCACAAAATGTTTATGTATGACTTTATTTATTTATTTATTTATTTATTTATTTATTTATTTATTTATTTATTTATTTGTTTATTTTTCTATTTATTTATTTGTTTGTTTATATATATATATATGTATGTATATATGTATGTATGTATGTATGTGTGTGTATGTATGTATGTATGTATGTATGTATGTCTGTGTATATGTGTGTATATGTGTATGTTTGTATGTATGTATGTATGTATGTATGTATGTATGTATGTATGTATGTATGTGTGTGTGTGTGTATGTATGTATGAATGTATGTATGTATGTATGTATGTATGTATGTATGTATGTATGTATGTCTATGTGTATGTATGTATGTATGCATGTATGTATGTATGTATGTATGTATGTATGTATGTGTGTATGTATGTATGTATGTATGTATGTATGTCTACCTGCCTGCCTGCCTGCCTGTCTGTCTGTCTGTCTGTCTGTCTGTTAATTGGTAGTGCTGATTTTCTATAGTAAAGACCCATTGACAATAGTTATATAATAATAATTTTATTAAGTGTTGGAAGGAAAACATGACGACATTGCTATCTTTATGAAACAATCATATATATGTGTAATTTCAATTGATGAATGTATTTCAATTTACAATACTTATTGCTACTTCTACAATTTACTATTATGAATGGATTTGTAAGGTGCGTGATTGGGAAATTTTAAGCACACAATAGCCTATTATACAGAAGTAATTAAGGAATTAATTAGAACTAATAAAGTTGACAGAGGGGAAGAAATATTAAAGTTTTGAAGACAAATCGTTGTTCTTTACAGCAAAACATTAACATGACCACCAAATACCAAAGCAATCGGTCCAGCAGTTTTTGACTCTAAGTTGTTTACATACACACACGCACACACACATCCAAAGAAACAGACAGACAGACAGACAGACTGACAGACAGACACTTTGCCATGCCTAAAGCACCACTGAACCTTTTCAGTTCAGTTGTGCTAAAAACTGATACTTTGAAAAATTGACCTAAGGTCATATCAGTCGCCTAAGAAAACGAACTAGGTGATTATCTTTCCATCTTTTCTATTGTTTTCTGGTTGTCAGGTTACCGTAAAGCTACAAATACAGCTGTATCCATTAAACAAGTCTAAAGTGACATTCATATAGAATGAGTGTAGACACAACAATGTATAACCATGGATGAGAGACGTATGTGCACGAATATGTCATTACACCGAATGACCCAGATATTTTGTTGTACATTTGTATTATGGTTACTTGTATTTTATCCGTGACCTTCTCAGTGCTGAAGGTTATGTCAGTTCGTTTATTTCTGACAATTATTGTCTACATGTATTAGAGCACTGTTGGATTATAGCCATGTCCTTCTTCACGCCTATAGTTATCATTGGTAAATTTACCAAACATAGCGAATGACTGTCACAGTCATAATCATATACGTAATAATACCCGGGGTCACGTCGTCATCAGTTTGTTGTGTTCCATATGTATCAGTGCATATGGTTGACTAAAGTCCGACCTTTTTCTGTGTAAATAAGAGTAACCACGGTTGCAAATAAAGTAATTACTAACTCGACTGAAGCAGTCGAACTTCCAGCAATTTAGTACACATCTGTTGTGTTTTCACCATCTCCTTCAATGAAAGGACCTATCGAGCATTCTTTGACGGACATTAAAATCTGTTGCTGAACTTTGCATGTAAATACATTATTCATGTCAAGGAGTCCATTCGTGTTCAATAAATGACAGTCCTTCGTAACGAAAGTTCAATAAATGACAGTCCTTCGTAACGAAACCCAAGACTAGAAAAAGTCAAGGCGATGAAAATCGACGACGTGAATTTGAACAAAGCAATGGTCTTAATTCAAAGTCTACAGAATACCTGGATAATATTGAAGAGTTGTCAAAACCCACATTGACTAACAGTGTTTAAGACGATATAGCTCCTTCACAACGACAAGAAATAGAATGTATAAGCGGTAGGAATACAAACGAGTTGGACATAAAAGACAAAGGTGAAAGGTTAAACCAAATTGAAAAGACCAAACCGATAAAAAATGCCGAGGGGTTGACTTACGCAGAATTGGACCTGTCAGACGTACAACTACGACGTAGTACAATAAAAGAGGTCAAACAAGACAAAGAGACGGTGTATGCAGAAATAAAATTATAACATGTGCAGAGGCGAATTCTTGTTGTTTGAATGGTGACCTGATGAATAACGTATATTCTAAGAGTACCTAGGCAGAATAAAATAAAAAGGTTTCTGATAACGTGACTTTAGAAAATAACGTAGGTAGGTCGGTAATTTATTTAATTTTAATTGAAATTGTTGAAAATTACTTCGACCCAAGAGAAGATACTAATTAGTCACAACATTTCATGAGAGATTGATGAGGTATTTAACAATTCGAATCATAAGTTAAAGTAGACAAACACATCATGCAGACTGTACTGTCAGATCTGGTTTCTCTCTGGAATCCCCCCAAAAAATGGCCAGAGATGAGGCAAGTGCATGAAGAAGTAGTAGTGAAATACCATTTTATCTTTATGTATGCCAAAACATGTTTAAGGTCGATACTTTAAACTATGGTCCATCTACTTTATACATATTACAATTTAATGTTGCAAGGCATAGAATTAGCATAATTTTAATGATAACAATTTACAGCTATCGCAGTCGGAAAAAGACTGTATTTATAGACTAGTATAGTTTAAATAGGTGTCAATATAGACTTGTTAATCTGGAGGATAGCATAAACGTGATAAAAGTGATTTTAATTATTTACATTCCAATTGTTTAGACAATAAGGTAATTCCCATTTAAAAGTTTAAAAAAAAACATTATTAAAGTGGCACAAACTGAGCTTATAAGCTTTTAACTCAGTTAAACGAAATCACATTCCTGTATATTGTTAATATTAATTGAAGGTATGCTATAATATTACAATTGTCTTCTGGCATCGTTAGAACAGTTGATCGATTGGATAGTAGGGATTTCCTGAACTTTTTTTGATACGTATGTAAAATAACGTCATCGGATATTACATGATTTATATCTTAAATACCAGGTTTGAGTTCAGTCAATTGTAAGTGGGCGTTAACTATCCTTCCATAAGTACAATATTTGGAGTTCCTGAAATATACATCAAACGCTGCGCCCAAGCACAACATTGAAGGAAGTGCTGGAAGTTTAACTGCTTCTGCCGAGTTAGTAATTACCATAGTTGCAACATTGGTACTCTTATTTACTCAGAAATAGGTAGGACCTTAGTCAACCATATGCACTGATACAGATGGAATACAACAAACTGATGACGGTGTGACCCCGGGTAGCTATTATTGTATATATGAGTATGATTGTGACAGTCATATTCGCAATGGTTGGCAAATCTACCAATGATAACTATAGGCGTGAATAGGGACATGGCTGTCACCCAACAGTGCTCTTACATGCATGTAGACAATAATTGTCAGAAATAAAGGAACTGACATATAACCTTCAGCACTGGGAAGGTCAAGGATAAACAAGTAACCATAATACAAATGTACAACAAAATATCTGGGTCAACCGGTGTAATGACATTCGTAAACACACGTCTCTACATCCATGGCTATACATTGTTGTGTCTGTACACTCTTTCTATGTTAGTATCTAACTCGACTTATTTAATGGACACATATGTATTTGTAGCTTTGTGTAACCTGGCAACCACAAAACCATATAGACGATGGAAATATAATCCCCCAATTTAATTCGTTTTCTTAGGCGACTGATATGACCTTAGGTCAATCATCAAAGTATCGGTTTTTAGCACAACTGAATTGCAAAGGTTCAGTAGTCCTATGGCATGGCAATTGCAAAGTGTCTGTCTGTCTAGCTGTCTGTCTGTCTGTCAGTCTGTCTATCTGTCTGTCTGTTTGTTTGTTTGGATGTATGTGTGTATGTGTGTGTGTGTGTGTGTGTGTGTGTGTGTGTGTGTGTGTGTACACTACTTAAAGTTAAAAAAAACTGCCGAACCAATTGTCATGTTACCTCTGGTATCTAGTTGGGAAATTGTTCAAAGGAAAATTATTGCATCGGAGATGTGGGTTTTTGGTAAATAAATGTTTCTTTTTGTCGAAAAACTTAAACTCCAAAACTACTGGACAGATTGGCATGAAATTTGACGGAAACATTCTTAGATGTGAGTAAATTAACATTTGTTCATGACATTATAATTCCCTTAGAAAATGTAAATAAGGGCTTAAAATGTGTCTTTTTGGTAAATTCCAAAACTACTCAGAAGATTGGGCTGAAATTTAATGGGGATGCATCTGTGGGCGTGTAGATGGAGAAATAATAAGCATATAATGATCCCATCAGTAATATGCAAATTAGGTGTAGAAATGTGAATTTTGGTCAAAATTGTATTATCTCAAAAAGTACTTGACCAATGAGACTGAAACTTGGTGAAATATTTCTAGAAGAGTAAGCAACAATGACCACGCCCTTAGCAACAACCAAATGGCAGTATATTTTGGTCAAATAAGATCATCTGGTAGGTGAGTAAACATTAAAAAAATATATGCAAATAACCCTAGCAACCATGACCACGCCCATATCAACAGCCAAACCGTTGTGTATTTCACAAAGATAAGTGATGAATAGAGAATTTAATTATCATTCAAGAAATTTATGTAAATTTACTTAGTAACAAGACCATGCCCATAGAAACAACCAAATAATCACGTATATTGCAAAGATAATATCAGAATTCATACACAAGTGAATAAAAACATTGAAAAAATGTATGCAAATATACCTAGCAACATGACCATGCCCATAGCAACAGCCAGACGATCGCGTATATAGCAAGGATAGCAACATGGTTGGATATATAGCAACTGGATAGTCATTCAGCAAATGAACACCTATTGTTAGCATGGACTAGCATATGGATAAACATGTTTGAAAATAACAGTTGTGCTACAACGCCATTGGCGGTATGTTTAATTTATTTACTAGAGCATTTTTGTTTTACGATTAAGAACTTGACTTGTATTAGATTTCTTCTTACTAGATTAAGCAACGAAATCGTACAATAGGGAAACGACTGAGGTAATGTAAATCGCTTGTTTTAACTCCACCTTTTTTGTTGTCATAATTCTTTTAGGTAGGTCTCAGTCCCACCCACCCACCAACCCCACCGCCTTGTAGCTAAAATAAAGTGGCCAAAATTGTAAATGTTTAAGGCAGTACAATTGAATTTAAATCAGTTTGTAGTAGTTTGTAGAGCTATGATTGCGAAGCAAGTATGTAGTGAGGAAAGAATGCACCTTTTGTTCCCATTGTACTTATTTTTAGTGCCATGCATTTACTGCAGCAAACATGCTTCTATTTCTCAATTTGACATTTTTTAAACAAATATTTGTATTTAGGAGTACAGATTCATGGACATTTTGTAAACATTTTTTGTATTGAGGGAACCTGGTACTAATTCATAAAACCATTTTTGTGGGATAAGAACTAAAATGGGGCACAGCACCCACCCTCGACCCCATGACTCCTCGAAGTAAAATAATATATTTTACACTACATTGAACTATTGATCTCGCCTATAATCTATAATGTATCAACCCGATATTGTAGTAATATATATACCATAGTATGTCAAACTTAACCAATCAGGTAGTATCTTTTGTACCAATAGTGTAAAAGATTACCATTAATGTATCAACTCTTAGTTATGTATTCAAATTTGGAAATATCGCATCGTCATACATCATCGTTCTCTACGGCGAGTTTTATCAGCCATTTTTCGTAACGTCAGCCCGGAAAAAAATGCTCTGGCTTGCGAGAATGAAATATCGTTGTTCAATAAACATTGTTAAGGTAGTCCTGGTAGAAAGGGAGGAAAGAAAGAAAGTGGAGGTAGATTTTTTTCAGTCACATAATCAGTTATGTCCTTTAATATGGTCATGATGGTCATAATGTCGAGATGTGGATATTTTGGTTTTGACTCTCAGTAAAAGAATTCTACTATTTATTTCTCTATAACCGAACAGGACAACTTCGTGTTTGTAACTCAATAAAATTATATGTCTACATATCTAAATCAAAAGCACAAAATGTTTATGTATTTATGTATGTATGTATGTATGTATGTATGTATGTATGTATGTATGTATGTATGTATGTATGTATCATGCATGTGTGTATGTATGTATGTTTGTTTGTCTGTCTCTGTCTGTCCGCCAGTCTGTCTGTTTGTCTGTCTGTGTATATGTGTGTGTATGTTTGTATGTGTATTCTTGTATGTATGTATGTATGTATGTATGTATGTATGTATGTATGTATGTATGTATGTATAGAAATTCTGAGTAATTGACACGGGACTAGGGATGTCAATAATTGCTACGCAACGCGATGCAACACGATGACAGTACCTTATTTAAAGTATATGTACCCTACTGGATAGAGAAATAAAATGCTGCATAGTTGCTTTTGGAACAATTTCCAGCCATGGTGGTTGAAAATGAACATTGTTTTCTAGATCCAAATCCTCTAGTCTCACCCCCTGAATAACTCAAATTGTTTACTCCTTAATGTACTCTTACAACTGAATATCCCTAGCAGAGGGCATACCATTTTACAACTGTGCTTTAGCATTTAACTTGTATAGGCCCATATACACACACAGAGTAAGTTTCAAATTTTGAAATCTTAAGCAACCTAATTTGCACAGTTAAAAGACCAGGGCTGTTACTTAGTCATTTGTGCGAAGATGGATCAAACTAAAGAAAAAAACGATGAAAGAAATCTGAGCTGGACATTCCATCAATACTTACATTATTTGTGAATAATACAACTTTTACAATGAAACTGCCTACAAATTATCTAATTCTGTACGTGACGTGTCTCCTATGTCAGTAGGGAATAGGACGTTATGACGTGGAAGAAATATATCGGTGCTGATAGAAATATCACCATTCAAACTTTAATAAATACCTTTGAGCAGATCGATGGTCATGTTACAACAGGTAAATAAACTCATTAATTGGTAGTGCTGATTTTCAATAGTAAAGACATTGACAATAGTTATATGATCATAAATTTATTAAGTGTTGGAAGAAAAACATGACGACATTGCTATCTTTATGCAACATTCATACATATGTGTAATTTCAATTGATGAATTTACAATACTTGCTACTTCTACAATTGACTATTATGAATGGATTTGTAAGGTGCAGGTTTCGGAAATTTTAAGTACAAAATAGTCTATTATACAGAAGTAATTAAAGAATTAATTAGATCTAATAAGGTTGACAGAGGGGAAGAAATATTAAAGTTTTGAAGACAAATCGTTGTTCTTTACTGCAAAACATTAACATGACCACCAAATACCAAAACAATCAGTCCAGCAGTTTTTGATTCTAAGTTGTTTACATACACACACGCACACACACATCCAAAGAAACAGACAGATAGACAGACAGACAGACAGACAGACTGACAGACAGACACTTTGCCATGCCTATAGCACTACTGAACCTTTTCAGTTCAGTTGTGCTAAAAACTGATACTTTGATAAATTGACCTAAGGTCATATCAGTCGCCTCAGAAAACGAACTTGGTGATTATCTTTCCATATTTTCTATTGTTTTCTGGTTGTCAGGTTACATAAAGCTACAAATACAGACGTGTCCATTAAACAAGTCTATAGTGACATTTATATAGAATGAGTATAGACACAACAATGTATAACCATGGATGAGATATGTGTGTGTACGTACGAATATGTCATTACACCGAATGACCCAGATATTTGTTGTACATTTGTATTATGGTTACTTGTATTTTATCCGTGACCTTCCCAGTGCTGAAGGTTATGTCAGTTCGTTTATTTCTGACAATTATTGTCTACATGTATTAGACCACTGTTGGATTATAGCCATGTCCTTCTTCACGCCTATAGTTATCATTGGTAGATTTACCAAACATAGCGAATGACTGTCACAGTCATACATGTAATCATATACGTAATAATACCAGGGGTCACGTCGTCATCAGTTTTTTGTGTTCCATATGTATTAGTGCATATGGTTGACTAAAGTCCGACCTTTTTCTGTGTAAATAAGAGTAACCATGGTTGCAATTAAAGTAATTACTAACTCGACTGAAGCAGTCGAACTTCCAGCAATATAGTACACATCTGTTGTGTTTTCACCATCTCCTTCAATGAAAGGACCTACCGAGCATTCTTTGTTGTACATTAAAACCTGTTGCTGAACTTGGCATGTAAATACATTATTCATGTCAAGGAGTCCATTCGTGTTCAATAGATGACAGTCCTTCGTAACGAAACCCAAGCCTAGAAAAAGTCAAGGCGATGTAAAGCGACTAAGTAAATATGAACAAAGCAATGGTCTTAATTCAAAGTCTACAGAATACCTGGATAATATTGGAGAGTTGTCAAAACCCACACCTGGATAATATTGGAGAGTTGTCAAAACCCACACCTGGATAATATTGGAGAGTTGTCAAAACCCACACCTGGATAATATTGGCGAGGTGTCAAAACCCACACTGACTAACAGTGTTTATGACGATATAGCTCCTTCACAACGACAAGAAATAGAATGTATAAGCGGTAGGAATACAAACGAGATGGACATAAAAGACAAAGATGAAAGGTTAAACCAAATTGAAAAGACCAAACCGATAAAAAATGCCGAGGGGTTGACTTATGCAGAAATGGACCTGTCAAACGTACAACCACGACGTAGTACAATGGAAGCGGTCAAACAAGACAAAGAGACGGTGTATGCAGAAATAAAATTATAACGTGTGCAGAGGCGAATTCTTGTTGTTTCAATGGTAACCTGATGAATAACGTATAGTCTAAGAGTACCTAGGCAGAATAAAATAAAAAGGTGTCTGATAACATGACTTTAGAAAATAGCGTAGGTAGGTCGGTAATTTATTTAATTTTAATTGAAATTGTTGAAAATTACTTCGACCCAAGAGAAGATACTAATTGGTCACAACATTTCATGAGAGTTTGATGAGGTATTTAACAATTCGAATTATAAGTTAAAGTAGACAAACACGTTATGCAGACTGTACTTTTATAATCTAAACAGATCTGGTTTCTCTCTGGAATCCGATCTTCCCCCCAAAAAATGGCCAGGGATGAGGCAAGTGCATGAAGAAGTAGTAGTGAAATACCATTTTACCTTTATGTATGCCAAAACATGTATCCATTTAGGTCGGTACTTTAGAGTATGGTCAATCTACTTTATATATTTACAATTTAATGTTGCAAGGCATATAATTAGCATAATTTTAATGATAACAATTATCGCAGTCGGAAAAAGACTTTGTATGTATTTATAGACCAGTATAAATTAAATAGAAGTCAATCTAGACTTGTTAATTTGAAGGATAGCATAAACGTGATGAAAGTGATTTTAATTGTTTACATTCCAATTGTTTAGACAATAAGGTAATTTCCATTTAAAAGTTAAAAAAAAATATTATTAAAGTGGCACAAACTGAGCTTATAAGCTTTTAACTCAGTTAAACGAAACCACATCCCTGTATAATGTAAATATTAATTGAAGGTATGCTATAATATTACAATTGTCTTCTGGCATCGTTAGAACATTTGATCGATTGCATAGTAGGGATTTCCTGAACTTTTTTTGATACGTATGTAAAATAACGTCATCGGATATTACATGATTTATATCTTAAATACAAGGTTTGAGTTCAGTCAATTGCAAGTGGGCGTTAACTATCCTTCCATAAGTACAATACTTTGAGTCCCTTAAATATACACCAAACGCTGCACAACTTGTGCCCCTTTAAAATTGTGTATTAACATTCCTAATGTTGTAAATAACTTCATTATTTTGTACTGTGAAAAGTTTTTTATAATATTTATCTGAGTATTGTAAAAAATATCAAATCATAGAAAAAAACAATATAAATGAAATTTGATTATCATGTCAAATTAGAAAGTTTGATATTTAGGTTACATATTGTAGTAATAAGTCCAGATTGTAAATGTTATATTTTTAATTATTTGTTTTTTAAATATCATGTTCTCCAGAGTCATGGTTACACAAATATCTATTGGTATTTTTAGGAATTTCTAGTGAATGTATATGTTGGCTGCTTAGTTATCAAAACAAAAATGATACTCCGGTAGCAGCCAGCAGTGCAGTTTTTAAGAAGGTATGATCCGAGACTACGTGGGCAGTATATATTAACTTGTTATTTTTGTTATGTTTCAACCTAATAATATTACCCTTTTGTTTTTAAGAATACGAAATATTTGTAATTGACGCTTCATTCTCGTCCCTTGTCTGTAGATGACATTTCGTGATGTGGTTTTAGAACACACGCACAATTGTAACATCGCCCTCAGTAGCGTCCTCGCGCGAATAACTTAATATTTGACCTCAACACGAGTTCAAACAGAATTTTGTGAAATCCTGAATGCAGAAGATATCGTCATGAGTTGTAAATGCCTGTGTTTTTGGTCACTTGCAAATGTTTTGTTATTCATGTTTTCTGGAGTACACGGTGACTGGCAGTTTGGAAGGGAGCCGCAAGATCAGACCGTGGTTGTTGGAAATGGGACCGAACCAACGGCATCATTCGTTTTGCAATGCCAGATTTTGTTTTTCAACAGCGACGAGACACTGGCCTGGATGAAAAATGACGAATTTATCAGTGACGACTATACAATACTTGATCCTCCCGAAACTCGTCATCTAGTGGATAAAACTAGATACAGTATACAGGGGAAAATTGGTAGTTGTGGTGGTTGCCAGCATTTGTATATATTGAGAGTGACCGATATTACGTCAGACACTGCTGAAATGGATAGTGGTAGCTACACATGTTGTACGGTTGTGAAGGATGACTTCGAAATTCGTCAATGTTCATTCGATGCCGTAGTTAGGATATACGCCGTTCCACGTCCAAGTCACCCGTTGTGTCTGTTGACTAGTACCACCGGCCATCGGATACCGACATCCAAATCACCTATTGCAGTTCTACCTGGTGAAAGGTTGACAATGACGTGTTTTTCTGACCCAGGCGTACCTGCTGTAAACATGTCGTGGTCTCATCAGAATGAGTCAGCAAACTTACAGGCATCTGGTTCCGGGCAGACTTACGAAGGACTGTCGTTTATTGAGTACGAATGGACTCCATCTACCGTCCATGACATGAATAGTGTATTTACATGCAAAGTTCAGCAATCGGTTTTAATGTACGACAGAGAATGCTCGATAGGTCCTTTCATTGAAGGAAGTGGTGATGTATACTCTATTGCTGGAAGGTCAACTGCTTCTGCCGAGTTAGTAATTACCATAGTTGCAACATTGGTACTCTTATTTACTCAGAAATAGGTCGGACCTAAGTCAATCATATGCACTGATACACATGGAATACAACAAACTGATGACTGTGTGATTCCGGGTAGCTATTATTGTATATATGATTATGATTGTGACAGTCATATTCTCAATGGTTGGCAAATCTACCAATGATAACTATATATAGGCGTGAATAAGGGCATGGCTGTCACCCATTAGTGCTCTAATACATGTAGACAATAATTGTCAGAAATAAACGAACTGACATAACCTTCAGCACTGGCAAGGCCACGGATAAACAAGTAACCATAAAACAAATGTACAACAAAATATCTGGGTCAACTGGTGTAATGACATTCGTAAACACACGTCTCTACATCCATGGCTATACATTGTTGTGTCTGTACACTCTTTCTATGTTAGTATCTAACTCGACTTATTTAATGGACACATATGTATTTGTAGCTTTGTGTAACCTGGCAACCACAAAACCATATAGACGATGGAAATATAATCCCCCAATTTAATTCGTTTTCTTAGGCGACTGATATGACCTTAGGTCAATCATCAAAGTATCGGTTTTTAGCACAACTGAATTGAAAAGGTTCAGTAGTCCTATAGGCATGGCAAAGTGTCTGTCTGTCTGTCTGTCTGTCTGTCTGTCAGTCTGTCTATCTGTCTGTCTGTTTGTTTGGATGTATGTGTGTGTGTGTGTGTGTGTGTGTGTGTGTGTGTGTGTGTGTGTGTGTGTGTGTGTGTGTGTAAACTACTTAAAGTTAAAAAAAAAAATTGCCGGACCAATTGTCATGTTACCTCTGGTATCTAGTTGGGAAATTGTTCAAATGAAAATGATTGCATCGGAGATGTGGGTTTTTGGTAAATAAATGTGTCTTTTTGTCGAAAAACTTAAACTCCAAAACTACTGGACAGATTGGCATGAAATTTGACGGAAACATTCTTAGATGTGAGTAAATTAACATTTGTTCATGACATTATAATTCCCTTAGAAATATGTAAATAAGGGCTGAAAATGTGTCTTTTTGTTCAAAAACCTATAATTCCAAAACTACTCAGCAGATTGGGCTGAAATTTAATGGGGATGCATCTGTGGGCGTGTAGATGGAGAAATAATAAGCATATAATGATCCCATCAGTATTATGCAAATTAGGTGTAGAAATGTGAATTTTGGTCAAAAATGTATTATCTCAAAAAGTACTTGACCAATGAGACTGAAACTTGGTGAAATATTTCTAGAAGAGTTAGCAACCATGACCACGCCCTTAGCAACAACCAAATGGCAGTATATTTTAGTCAAATAACATCATCTGGTAGGTGAGTAAACATTAAAAAAATATATGCAAATAACCCTAGCAACCATGACCACGCCCATATCAACAGCCAAACCGTCGTGTATTTCACAAAGATAAGTGATGAATAGAGAATTTAATTATCATTCAAGAAATTTATGTAAATTTACTTAGTAACAAGACCAAGCCCATAGCAACAACCAAATAATCACGTATATTGCAAAGATAATATCAGAATTCATACACAAGTGAATAAAAACATTGAAAAATGTATGCAAATATACCTAGCAACATGACCATGCCCATAGCAACAGCAAAATGATCGCGTATATAGCAAGGATAGCAACATGGTTGGATAGGCAACTGGATAGTCATTCAGCAAATGAACACCTATTGTTAGCAAGGACTAGCATATGGATAAACATTTTTGAAAACGACAGTTGTGCTACAACGCCATTGGCGGTATGTTTAATTTATTTACTAGAGCAAATCTATTAATGTTCGAGTATATCAAATAACTGTAATAAACATAACGTGTACAACTATTTATTAGCATTTTTGTTTTACGATTAAGAACTTGACTTGTATTAGATTTGTTCTTACTACATTGTAGATTAAGCAACGAAATCGTACAATAGGGAAACGACTGATGTAATGGAAATCGCTTGTTTTAACTCCACCTTTTTTGTTGTCATAATCCTTTTAGGTAGGCCTCAGTCCCACCCACCCACCCGCCCCACCGCCTTCTAGCTAAAATACAATGGCCAAAATTGAAAATGTTTAAGGCAGTACAATTGAATTCAAATAAGTATGTAGTAGTTTGTAGAGCTATGATTGCAAAGCAAGTATGTAGTGAGGAAAGAATACATCTTTTGTTCCCATTGTACTTATTTTAGTGCCATGCGTTTAGTGCAGCAAACATGTTTCTATTTCTCAATTTGACATTTTTTAAATAAGTATTTGTATTTAGGCGTACAGATTCATGGACATTTTGTAAACATGTTTTGTATCAAGGGGACCTGGTACTAACTCATAAAACCATTTTTGTGGGATGAGAACTAAAATGGGGCTCAACACCAACCCTCGACCCCACGACCCCTTGAAGTAAAATAATATATTTTACACTACATTGAACTATTGATCTCGCCTATAATCTATAATGTATCAACCCGATATTGTAGTATGTCAAACTTAACCAATCTTTTGTAACCAATAGTGTAAAAAAAATTACCATTAATGTATCAACTCTTAGTTATGTATTCAAATTTGGAAATATCGCATCGTCATACATCATCGTCCTCTACGGCGAGTTTTATCAGCCATTTTTCGCTGCGTCAGCCCGGAAAAAAATGCTCTGGCTAGTGAGAATGAAATATCGTTGTTCAATGAACATTGTTAAGGTAGTCGTGGTAGAAATAGAGGAAAGAAAGAGAGTGGAGGTAGATCTTTTTTTTTCAAATTACATAATTATCAATCAGTTATGTCCTTTAATATTAAGATGGTCATAATGTCGAGAAATGGATATTTTGGTTTTGACTCTCAGTAAAAGAATGTTACTATTTATTTCTCTATAACCGAACAGGACAACTTCGTGTTTGTAACTCAATAAGATTATATGTCTACATATCTAAATAAAATGCACAAAATGTTTATGTATGTATGTATGTATGTATGTATGTATGTATGTATGTATGTATGTATGTATGTATGTATGTATGTGTGTGTGTGTGTGTGTGTGTATGTATGTATGTATGTATGTATGTATGTATGTATGTATGTATGTATGTGTGTGTGTGTATGTATGTATGTATGTATGTATATATATGTGTGTGTGTGTGTGTGTATGTATGTATGTATGTATGTATGTATGTATGTATGTATGCAAGTATGTCTGTCTGTTTGTCTGTCTGTCTGTCTGTTGGTCTGTATGTGTGTATGTATGTATAGAATGTTGATTGATTGACACGGGACTAGGGATGTCAGTAATTGCTACGCAACGCAATGCGACACGATGAAAATACCCTTTTTAAAGTATATGTACGCTACTGGATAGACAAGTAAAATGCTGCATAGTTGCTTTTGAAACAATTTGCTGCCATGGTGGTTGAAAATGAACATTGTTTTCTAGATCCAAATCCTCTAGTCTCATCCCCTGAATAAGTCAATTTTTTTACTCCTTAATGTACTCTTACTACTGAATATCCCTAGCAGAGGGCATACCATTTTACAACTGCGCTTTAACATTTAACTTGTATAGGCCCATATATACACACACAGAGAGAGTAAGTTTTAAATTTTGAAAGCAAACTTATTTGCACAGTTAAAAAAAGACCAGGGCTGTTACTTAGTCATTTGTGCAACAATGGATCAAACTGAAGAAGAGAAAAAATGATGAAAGAAATATAAGATGGACATTCCATCAATACTGACTGCAAGTCTCTTACATTATTTGTGAACAATTCAACTTAAACAAGAAAACTGCCTACAAATTCTCTAATTTTGTAAGTGTCACGTGTCTCCTATGTCAGTAGGGAAGAGGACGTTAGGACGTGGAAGAAATATATCGGTGCTGATAGAAATATCATAATTCAAACTTTAAAAAACACCTTTGAGCAGATCGATGGTCCTGTTTAATACAACGGTAAAAAACTCATTAATTGGTAGTGCTGATTTTCAATAGCAAAGACCCATTGACAATAATTATACACTCATAAATTTATTAAGTGTTGGAAGATAAACACGACGGCATTGCTATCTTATGAAACAGTCATATATATGTGTAATTTCATTTGATGAATGTGTTTCAATTTACAATACTTATTGCTACTTCTACAATTCACTATTATGAACGGATGTGTAAGGTGCAGGACTGGGAAATTTTAAGTTCAAAATGGTCTATTATACAGAAGTAATTAAGGAATTAATTAGGTCTAATAAGGTTGACAGAGAGTACGAAATATTAAAGTTTTGAACTTGCTCTTAGACTACAATGTTTTGCTTGATTACTGCCTGTTGTACGTGTGAGACAAACGTATTTCCTTAAGTCGTTTTAGATATTCCGTCTCAGCGCATTCGACGTGATATTTTGTTATTCTCTTTCTTTTTAAATTGTACCTCTTATTCAAATTAAACTTTAACTTGGTTAGTGTAAACACTTCTAGGATTGCACGTCGCCTTCAGTTCTCGCTTGTAAGATGTCCAACAATGGGCTCCATAGCAGGATTGATGGTGTTAACCGCACACGGTCGCTTAGCACATCTTATTAGGGAGCCTTCACTAATTACAGAAAAGGTGGGGGTGGGGGGTCTGTGGCATAAAATATGACCCCCAGTCCCTTGTGTTAAAAATGACCGTCCCTCAATTTCCTTTTACTAACATATGGCCCTCCCCTTCTTTAAATATTTCAGCGAAAACAAAATATTTTTAACATCGGATGCCGGTGGCGTTAGAGCTCAAGATTAGTAGTCAGAGGTGGTCCTGGGTTCGAATTCCAATAAAGACTAGATTTTTTTTCTGTAGTAAGATCCAATTGTTATTTAGCTCTGATGAAGAGTAAATCCATAAATCTCAAATTAAGATCATGTGTTTACAACTGTTAGCTAAAGTATATTCTGATTAGTACATATGTAAAAATCGTTATTCGTAGAAACAGTAAAATTTGTACATTTCACCAAGTATCTGGGATGTAATCCGCTCTTTTATTTTTCTATAAGGCAGATTATCAACTGAACCTAAGATATCAAATAAATTCTCACAAAGCCTCGAGCTCGAAAAGAGTCACTGGTGCAATACACGTAATTTAAATTAGGTAACTATTTGTGTGGAATCAATAGGTTTTCTGCCTAACAGGAGGAAGATCGGATATGTGACTTTCATCGATGGCTGCTCTGTAACAGTCTTCACATCAAATGCATTTACGAATCTGAAAAGAAGGACAAAAATGAAATTTGATTAATCTCCGCTTTTTGGTTCTTGTGCTCATCCATACTTTCCATTAGACTCTCTCACAGTCATCGGAGCTTCGCTTTACTAAAATTGACGCTAAATGAATTATTTGTATGTACCGATACCGTCTACATAACGTACTCAATAATCGTACTCAATTAACCTTGTACTGTGCGCCCTCATCGACCACCTAGAGATGTTTGTTCGTTGACGTGTGACTGCGACTCTCCGTGTTTTCGCGAAGCCGCTATAACACGGAGCGTCACAGTCACACGTCAACGAATGGTTATCTCTATCATAGTCGATGAGGGCGCACAGTACAAGGATATTCGAGTACGGTTATTTAGCTGGCATCGGTACATACAAAATAATTCGTTCAGCTTTAATTTTAGTGAAGCGAAGCTCCAAGGGCTGTAAGAGAGTCTAACTTTCCATATGTTATATATCACAATATATATATGACCGCATCAATACGTAAACAGTTACATAAACGCCAGATCAGATGCATGTGTGATTTGCTCTTGTTATCTGTATCACCTCGGCTCGTGGTTTATACCACAAATTGTCTGAAATGCACACAATATTGGTAGCAAGTGGTGGTGCGGTCGGGAAGGGATGTGACTAAATCACAAAATTGAAACCAAATGGTATACCCATACTCTCAAATAATGCAACGATCATACTTACATTAACAATACAATTATAAAGCCTTGGCAAACCTGCAAAGATACCATGGTAACCTATGATGATGTAAATCAAAGTTCACCATTCTGTCTAACGTGACATAATGTTGACATCAATATTTTATGTTCATCAATACATTTTTTGGGGTTAACGACACCATAAAAAATCACATTAATGGTTGCCATGGTAATCAATAGCTTGTTATAAAATTCAGAATCAAACCTTTTAAAACTATGACATGGTAATACAGTACAGTTCTGATTAATTCATCTGTCTGTTTGGGTGCTGTGACCATCACTTTTAAATGTAAATTAGTCTTCGTAATATATGCACAAACTGTCATCAAACTGATACAGAAGTCATTCGAAATATCACTTACTTTTGTAAGACGTCTTGTAGAAGGTTTGTTTTGTCTGGGTATGTCTTAATATACTGATGATAAGATGACGAAGAACTAAGGTAACCAACAAAGTCTTCAATCCTATAGACCATTTCAATAGACATTGAATCATCTCTGCGAGAAATTAAGAAATTACATCTTAACCTATCCTGCTACTAACTAATCCAAACATCATTGCATAAATGTTAGGACAACACTGTCGCGCACGAGCTTTTTGCAGCTTCGTTGACATACTTTTGTTTTGTTTAAAAAAGTTATGAATACGAACATTGTCATCAGCAACGACAGCGCTATACCTTATATGCTTTGCAGCCGTTATCGTCATAATTTAGTGACGCCTGTGACCAATGGCGTTGTAGGACAACTGTACAGTTTTTAAAAATGTTCATCCATATGCTAGTCCATTCTAACAATAGGTGTTCATTTGCTGAATGACTATCCAGTTGTTGCCTATCCAACCATATTGCTATCTTTGCGATATACGCGATCATTTGGCTGTTGCTATGGGCGTGGTCATGTTGTTTGATATATTTGCATACATTTGTGTATGTTTTTGTTCACTTGCGTATGAATTCCTGATATTATCTTCGCAATATACGTGATCATTTGGCTGTTACTATGGATGTGGTCCTGTTGCTAGGCATATTTGCATACATTTTAAAATGTTTATTCATGTCTATTAATCCTCTTGTATCTTCTCGCAATATATGTGATCATTTGGCTGTTACTATGGGCGTGGTCTTGTTGATAGGTACATTTGCATGAATTGTTTGAATGTTTATTCATTTGGCTTTCAATTCCTGTTGTTATCTTTGCAATACGCATGATTGTTTGACTGTTGCTATGGTTGTGGTCTTGTTGTTAGGCAAATTTACATACATTTTTTGAATGTCAATTTTATCTATTATCCCCGTTGTTACCTTCGCAATATGTGATCATTTGGCTGTTTCTATGGGTGTGGTCTTGTTGCTAAGCACATTTGCATACATTTGTTGAATGTTTAGTCATTTGTCTTTCTATTCCTGTTGTTATATTTGCAATATACGTGATTATTTGGCTGTTGCTATTGGCGTGGTCTTGTTGCTATGTAAATTTACATACATTTTCTTGAATTTTTATCCAATTGTCTATTAATCCGTGTTATCTTTGTGAAATACATGACCGTTTGGCTGTTGCTATGGGCGTGGTCATGGTTGCTAGGGCCAATTGTGTAAACAAATTGAAGAAAATCTGCATAATAACACTTCTTGAAACATCTCACCAAGGTTCAGTCTCTCATGTTGCAGTACATTGTGAAGTTTGTGGGACATTAAAACAGCAATTTAGATTAAATGAAGCTCTGAAACGTCGCGTCTTTTGTGGGGGGAAATAACCAAAAACGCAATTGATAATATTTTACTTTAATCAATATTTGGTGCTGAAGAGTTGTGGTAGGCTCGAACACACAGTTGATTCCGGTCTATATTATTTTCAGAAAATTACGTAAAAATAATCATTAAAGAGTAGTCGCCATATCTGTGTCTCTTCAAAATAAGCTTATACACTCTGAATGAAGGAGAAAACGTAACAACATCATCTGACAGATTAAACAAATATTCGTAAGTTTGCCTGAAACAGAAAGCGTCCGTGATCGAGGGCGATGTGGTTTCAGAACACCAAAGTGTCCTACCCTTGCTTTTTCGGCAAATGAGCAATTTGAGCAAATTTAGCAAATGCTGAGTTCGTGTAGGTCAAATTTTCAAATTCCAGTATTTGCATGGCCGTTTGCCAAGATTCGAATCATTTGAGCTCGCGATCGCGCGACAAGACAGAGAAGTAAATTCTACGGCCATTGGGGGCGGTAATCAATCGGTACACTTTACAGCGCAGCGTCCCGTGTATTCTATTTATATTCCAGCGCGATTCGATCGAGTTAAATATATGTATTTCTCTCTGTATTATAATTAGATATTAAATACCGATTCAAGATACTGAAATAATTATAACAACTTTTTGATGCCTATTCATGTTATTCAATATTGTTGTAGACACCAGAAGTGTTGCCTCATGCCCGTGGGCGCACAAACAAAAATGACATTTTCTGGACATCAGAATTCATAATATATTTTGCCCGTTTCATCTTTATTATAATTTCCTTCACTGTGTTTACCAAACCACGTTCCGAAATGTTAAAAGTGGCAATGAATTTGTAACAAATTGATTTTAAATGAATGAGATACACAATTTCCATTATGATCATTGTTGCTATACTACATATAATACTTTTTTGAAATGTTACCATAAATGTTATTACTTATCTTGGGTTTTACCCCCTTTTGTGATCTTGCACTTTTAAGAAAGTCACTATAACTAGCAACCTCTTCAATCTGCCATGTCAAGGGTGTTTAATAAAAAAACTACTACATTTATACTTCAGGAATATGATGAATATCTTGTATTTGGAATGTTACATATGTATTCCTAATGGAAACACCACGATCAGCAAGTGTCATGGCAATCAGCAAGCTTCTAATAACAAGTTAGTTTGTTTTCATCCAGATGCTTCTGGGAATCTCCACAACAGATAGTATATACCAATCAATATTTATAGTGGTTTTAAAGACTTATAGTAAGTATAAGTTGTTTAACCTTAAGTCGATTATTTTCACCCAATTTGAACATCATTGATCTTGACATTTCGCCATGAAACATATTTCAATGAGATGCCATTGTAATGTCACCATCAACTACGTACATGAATGTTGTCCCTCTGCTTGACCCAACTTTTATTTTTTGCGATTTAAACTAATCCTTATATTTCGGGTTTAGTCATCATATCTAACATATATTGTTCTTCTTTGTGTTTGCATATCTGGACTCTTATTAATTAGAAAGACGGCAGCTCATCTGTGCAAACATTCAGTCCATTTTGTCACTGAATTGATGGATACTTGGCGAAGTCTTTGGTGAGCTACTAGTATCTCTTGGTGCAATATGAAGTTACATCTATGACCATTATTATTTACTTTACCTTGCGAGGAGATGTGAGGGTACAATCTGATTAAAATCTGATGTGGTGAAAGCAACTAGATGTCTTTATTTACCTCTATTTCCATCGTGTGTCATGTTTGTTTTGTTCTGGTTGATCGCAACCTTCCCACATTCTACCATTTTAAATCGACAATCCTGCTTGAATCTCAAGGACCTTGTAAGGTTTCTACAACAAATCAGCACGTTTCTTTCAAAATCATTCAGAGTCTCCGTACATGTTGACCTAAACGTTTTGTGTATTAAGGGTAGTTCGTTTACTTGTGTTTTTTTCCATTTTCTTCAGCGTGCGCAGCTGCCAACGTAACACTCATCCGATTGATTGGCTACTTGAAAGCGCGAGATCCGATTGTCTATTACACAAGGTAGGATGTGGGAAGGCTGCGAACACCCGGAAAAAGACAAAGGATTGGTGAGGGTACACAAACTAACCTTTCAAATTCCCTGTAGGGAATTTCAGTATCAGCATGCAGTGAAAACACGTGTTTTGTTCTATCTTCCCAAAAGCCATCCAGGGTTTCAAAATAAAACTAAAAAGACAGAATGGCTTAACATATGAAATATATTGACATGATCAGCAATTCGTTATGCATGGCTTGTCGTTGTTTATGATGACCTAAAGCTGAAATGCTTGTTATTTTTTTCAGTAATTTGGTTTAGCTTTATCGTCATTTATGTCAGTTTTTATGATTCGTTATACTTTGATTGGAAGTTATGAACTGTAAAATTCAACTATCTGATATGCTATGTATAAAATGCATTCTAATTCATATTAAATCCCACATGACAACATACATACATACATACATACATACATACATACATACATACATACATACATATACATCACGTTTGATGCGTGTACAACACATCTTGCTAACCTCGTTCTGTATAGCCTGGAGTTCAGGACCATTGGCGTTTTTATTGAAGAGGGCCAGCCCATACCCGTACACAGCAAGACAACCATTTGGTTTGAGTACTACTTCTTTGTAAAATTTCTCCAAATGAAACCAGTGAGCTGCTTGAGCTGTTGTCACGAGGTCAAGAGTGTTGTCTTCAGCTGGCAGAGACACATCACTACCAATTCTGCAAAATGTAACGTTGCTCATCGCATATAACGCATTCAATATATACAAAATATGAGATTTTTGTGAGAACATGAGACACCTCATGACTGTTGTTGTTGTTGTTGTTGTTGTTGTTGTTGTCGTTGTCGTTGTTGTTGTTTTTGTTGTTGTTGTTGTTGTTGTTGTTGTTGTTTTACACTTACATGGAATGTAATTACAGGTACAGTTATTATAGAAGCAATGAATAAGTAACCCATTCCAAAAATGACTAAACCCAACCCTGTCACAAGTCACTTCAGGTTAGACTTACAGTACTTAGAAGTATTTATGCCCATACTACATCATATATTTTGATAGGAACATGCATATGGAGTACACCTTCCATTCTAGAGTCTTGAGCTACAGTAATTGTATTATTTAGAGAGTAGATTTACGCAAATATGACCAGTTAGTATATGTACTAATGTGATACATGCCTCCACGTTTTTGCTCGAGTAGTCTGTATCATCTTTACACATATAGTGTTAAAGAAATTATTACACTTAAATAACAAAGTTCGTCTACAAAGTTCGTCTGTGATTCAACAGGTAGATTATGCGCCTAAATTGTCAAATCTAAAATAAAACCGAATACATTTCGCACTTTGACGTATTCTTACTTTATCTATAATTATCCGCTTTCGGTCAGTTGTATATCAGTGATTGTTGTAAACCACAAACATGTTTGTGGTCTCAATTGTGTGCGATAGCGAAAGGTAACAACGAGATGAGTCAGATTTGAAGACACGGCAAACACCTACGTAAATACGAGAGGCTACTCCATGTTCGAAGGGCGTGATTTTTTTTTGACTTTTTGAAAGAGGTTTAACCTTATACATGACATTTTGAGTGAATTCTTAAGCCCTGAATCAGTACAAGTCTTTATCAATCCCATGTTTAGGGATACCTCAGGTAGAGGCCATGTTAAAAAAGAAAAGGTTACATATACGGGAGCATGCACTACCCTTCAGTGTGATATGATGTTTGGTTGGCATACTTACTCAAATTTAACATTTCTTGGATGTCCAGTTTTCCTTGCTTCGTCGATCTGATCTTTACTGACGTCACGTCCTATGACTGTCTCAAAATGGTCAGACAGAATCCTTGTACTTTGACCAGAACCACAACCGACATCAATGGCTAACCTCCAAGGACCTGGATTCTGTGTAGAAGATATGTGAAAAACAAAGGAAAAACAGCGTATACACAGAGACTTGAATTGTGGGTATACTGTGATGACTTGAACCAAATTAACTGTTACATTTCGTACACATATGCCTTGTTATTAAAATTTAGGTTAACTTACATTATGGCCTTTATTTCCACAAATGAGAATGTTTAATAGTAAATTGTGCTATTTATTTATGCAAGTACAAATTATACACTGTCATACAGTGATGTGAAGATGTACAGCTGTATTACTTTTAACTCATTAATCATCTCTTTTTACGACCATGAATCAACCTTGATGCACAGTGTTGTCATAGTAACTCGAAGGAGTATATTTGACTAGATGTGCAAACTGAAAAGGGTAACAAATAACCTTAGCCCGCATTTCCGGGACTGGTTAGTTGCACTATGTGGAAGCATGTTTACAACGTACAATTGTTAGCAAAAGAACGACAACGGGAATCACACTTAAAATAAATCAGTGGCAAACGGGGATACTCACCTACTCGACACACATGGAGACAAGACCCATGCAAACCGACTCAATGGAGCTCGATCTGTAGAATGATGGTTAAAACCTCCTTCATTTCCATTTGGCGAGCTTCGTAAAACTATCACAGTACTGCATATTTGTATAATAGAATGCGTGAGGCTATCAAAAGTCAAGTCACTAGGCTAGGCCGTACGTATTCCCTTTAGGGCGAAAGCGTCCGACTATTTGGCCAGTTTTATTCTTATTCGATGCATGAGCATATGTGCCAAGTGAGATATAACCAACTCAGAAATTAAATATGTAAATTTCGAGCCCCATTAGTCCTGCTTGTAGATAGCGTATAAAGGAGGCCAGGTTCTCCAAGTAGAGGTTCTCCAATAACATGGTGATCATGGTGGTAACAAGTTTGCCATATACCTTTCCCGGTCGCCTTACCTTAACTCTTAAGAAGGTTAATATCCTGTGAACAACTTCTATTGGGTATGTTGGTCGGAATTTCTGGTACGCTTCTGCAATAGCAGTACCAGTAAATCGTTCTGCACTGTATATTGTGGCCATGACATACATGTAATTCATTATCGGATTTCAAGTTCGGGTGAATGGTATCAAAGGTCACTCAGTATGCGTCACGTGTTGGCGCTGCAGTGCAGTGTTGTGATCATGAGTGTTGAGAATCAACACGTTTTTGGGCAAACA
Source organism: Glandiceps talaboti (assembly GCF_964340395.1). Classification (NCBI taxonomy): domain Eukaryota; kingdom Metazoa; phylum Hemichordata; class Enteropneusta; family Spengelidae; genus Glandiceps; species Glandiceps talaboti. Next base: position 13,566,542 of record NC_135551.1, on the reverse strand, counting down.
CCCTGCACATAAATATGTGCGGTGATTGTGTGAATGTCATTGCATCCGATGGCTTTAGTTTCGGATGTAAACTGGCTGACTGCCGTAAGGATTGTTTTTCGACATCCCCTCGTTATGATCAATGATCACAGTACATGAAATTTATATTTGAAACATGCATTGTTAGATATAGGATACACGGCGTTAGTTCATCAGTACAAATGTCAAATTAATTAACTTGATTACAAACAAACAACAAACCAAGAGGGTAGAAGAAAATCAAGTCGGGTTTTTCGTCTCTACAAGCCTGTTTCGTGAGTAAATCACTCGTCAGGAGATGTTGATGTACTGAATATACCTCGTATAAATCGTGTGGTGTAAGGCGGGATTTACCTAGGGTGTTGAGTGGTGCTTTTGTTTGTACAAAAGGTGTCAATTATGTGTGCGATGGGTCAGGTGTTACACAACAATGTTTTATTTCGATGGCGACAAGAGGATACAAGTTCATTTCGTTTATTTAATGTAGATAGTTCGGGTCGGCAGATAATAAAGAACTTTTCTTTGAGGCATAAATTGCACTTCTTGCTTGCGCTATTGTAGGTTGGGTGGGATGAAAGTGGTCGCCAGGAAAAGGAGTGGTCGATGTTTTTATCCTTGAGGGTCCAGATATGTTTGCTGAGTTCCGTAGAGTTCCTATGTTTAGTGTGTCGGAATGATGCTGTGTGGTTTCTGTACCTTGTCTTAAACTCGTTTTCTGTGAGCCCGATGTATGTTTCTGTAATGTCGTTGTCCTTGTGTGTGACGGCTGCTTGGTAGATTACGGATTTCTGTAGGCAGTTTTCGTTGAGCGGGCATGTTTTCTTTTGCCGACAGTTGCATGTTTTATTGGCATTGGTGCTGTTTACGGTGGTGTTGGTGCGTTCGTGTGAAATATCAAGAAAAACATCAAGAAAAACATATGCCGCATTTTCCACCTCAACGGACTACGCATAACAATAGAAGCCAACAAACAGATAATCAACTTTTTAGATGTCACCCTCAACTTGAGCAACGATACGTACCGGCCCTACACAAAGCCCGACACCATCCTGCAATATGTACACCGAGATAGCAACCACCCACAAACCACGACTAAGAGCATACCCACTGGTATTAACAAACGCCTATCATTACACTCTTCGAACAAAGCATCTTTCGACCAAGCCGCACCCCCATACCAAAAAGCACTCAACGAGAGCGGATACAAATACACACTACACTACGAGCCGACCACGACCTCTAGACGAAGAAACAGACAACGGAAAGACATATTATGGTACAACCCCCATTCAGCAAAAATGTTAGCACCAACATCGGACCTCGGGGCTTCGCGATAACACGGAGCGTCGCAGTCACACGTCAACGAATGGTTATCTCTATCATGGTCGATGAGGGCGCACAGTACAAGGATATTCGAGTACGGTTAATTAGCTGGCATCGGTACATACAAAATAATTCGTTTAGCTTTAATTTTAGTAAAGCGAAGCTCCGAGGGCTGTAAGAGAGTCTACATCGGACACAGATTCCTCAGCCTTGTAGACAAACACTTCCACAAAGATCATAAACTCAGAAAAATCTTCAACCGCAACACCGTTAAAATCAGTTACAGCTGCATGAATAACATCAAGCACGTCATCAACAACCACAACAAACGCACCCTTATTTCACACGAACGCACCAACACCACCGTAAACAGCACCAATGCCAATAAAACATGCAACTGTCGGCAAAAGAAAACATGCCCGCTCAACGAAAACTGCCTACAGAAATCCGTAATCTACCAAGCAGCCGTCACACACAAGGACAACGACATTATAGAAACATACATCGGGCTCACAGAAAACGAGTTTAAGACAAGGTACAGAAACCACACAGCATCATTCCGACACACTAAACATAGGAACTCTACGGAACTCAGCAAACATATCTGGACCCTCAAGGATAAAAACATCGACCACTCCATTTCCTGGCGACCACTTTCATCCCACCCAACCTACAATAGCGCAAGCAAGAAGTGCAATTTATGCCTCAAAGAAAAGTTCTTTATTATCTGCCGACCCGAACTATCCACATTAATTAAACGAAATGAACTTGTATCCTCTTGTCGCCATCGAAATAAAACATTGTTGTGTAACACCTGACCCATCGCACACATAATTGACACCTTTTGTACAAACAAAAGCACCACTCAACACCCTAGGTAAATCCCGCCTTACACCACATGATTTATACGAGGTATATTCAGTACATCAACATCTCCTGACGAGTGATTTACTCACGAAACAGGCTTGTAGAGACGAAAAACCCGACTTGATTTTCTGCTACCCTCAACATATACTCCGCTCTGCGTGCAGACGTATCGAGCACTGTACTGCGGACAAATCTTACCACTGACTTCCTATATATATATATATATATATATATATATATATATATATATATATATATATATATATATATATATATATATATATATATATATTGTGATACCGGTTTCGATGAGATGGGGTACACTTTATCAAAACTTACGCATATATATATATATATATATATATATATATATATATATATATATATATATATATATATATATATATATATATATATATATATATATATATTTGACGTAGGTCCTCACAGTAGCGCCCCCATGCGATTATAACCTAACGTGACCTCAATAGGAGTTCAAAGTGGATTTTACGACATCCCGAATTGCTTTAATATAGATCCGATATTCAAACTACCAAGTGTATATCTCGACATGGATTACAAAAGTTTATGGTATATTACAAATGTTTTACTAATCGTATATTCTGGCGTACATGGTGACTGGCAGTTTGGAAGGGAACCACAGGATCTGACCCTGTTTGTTGGCAATGAGAGCGAAACAACGGAGTCTTTCTCCTTGCAATGCGAAGTTTCGTATCTCTACATCGATGAGACAGTGGCATGGATGAAAAATGACAAATTCATCAGCAACAATTATACGGTATTCGATCTGTCCGTGACCGATAAAAGGAGATACAGCATAGATGGAAAATTTGGTGGTTGTGAAGGTTGTCCGAGTTGGTATACATTGAACGTGACTGATATCACGCCAGAGACTGCCGAAATGGATGGTGGGACTTACAAATGCTGTACGGTCGGTAGGGATAATTTCGAAGTACATCAATATACTAGGGGTGCAGTAGTTACAATATATGCTGTTCCACGTCCAAGCTATCCTTTATGTCTTCTGGCTTCTGCCCCCGGCCAAATCATACAGACGTCGAAATCGCCAATTGTAGTTTTACCCACTGAGACCTTGAAAATGACTTGTTTTTCTGACCCAGGCGTTCCTGCTGTAAACATGTCATGGTTTCGTCAAAATGATTCAGTGGACTTAATGGCATCTAGTTCCGGGCAAACTAACGAAGGGCTGTCTTTTATTGAGTACGAATGGACTCCGTCTACCATCCTTGACATAAATATCGTGTTTACGTGCAGGGTTCGGCAACCAGTGTTAATGTACGACAAGGAATGTTCGATAGGTCCTTTCATTGCAGACACACAACCCACTGGTGAAAGTTCATCTGTTTCTGTCGGGTTTTTAATTACCATCACTGCGACCGTGTTTACTCTTTTACATATGGTATGACCATACAATTGCGATCGTTTCAGCACAGAAACTAAAATGGAAATAACGGACCGCCCCATTGATCAGCATCAGCATGACCTCAGGAGTATAATACATTGTAGTATATGACTTCTGCATGAACGTTTAGGGAACAAACAATTTGCATAGGCCGTCGATCGCCATATTTGAAACGCAAATGAAGAATATGATGCAAAGAACTTTAAATCACTTGTAGAATTTTATTCAAAGTTGTTGAATAATTACAAAGATTGTTTTTTGTGATAATGATACATATATAATCTCATTAATCAATGTAAGCATTATGATATGATAATTATGGGTATGACATATGATTCATACTCTACAAACATCTTTCGTCATTGGAGCTTAATGAATCTTACGTGCACACATTAATACCTTTGTTACGGATATCATAATTCGTAATTTCGGCTTATTTCTACGAAATACGTATTCTAGCAAAAATTCTTGAATGACACTATATGATCATTCTTAATTCTAACTTTTGGATCGTGATTGTGATAACTAAACTGGTGTGTAGTTCATTTTGTGTGTGAGCGAAATATCGAATGACGATATTGTGTGGTGTGACTTATTTCGGACTTAGGATCTTGATACCACTTGTACGTGTACATACGTGTACGTTTTTCAAGGCCTATATTTACTATAACATTTATATTTTGGTAATTGCAATCAATTAAATGTAGTGTTTTGCAATTTATCAAGTCGTAAACACGAACTGTTTTATATATATTTTTATTTTTTCATGTAGAAATATATCTATACAAACCGTTTATTTTAATGATTAAAAATCCAAAATGAACACCTAAATAGGGAACTTGCAAACCCGCCATATTGAATGTTGCATCATGGGAAATGTGATAATAAATACTAATCAATTAGTCTTGTAAACAATGTTGATACATTGTTTATAACCATATTGATAGTTTTACACCTTGACAATTGTGTGGTTAGCTCCAGATTAGGTATTAAAATAACCACAGATAATCCCATAGTCCTTTGCATCTGAGCATGCTCATTCTGGATTGTAAGTTCCCTATCGTTATCCATATAGCCACATCTTTCACAGTTTGCCGCGATACGCTATTACAGTTAAAATAAATTTCATTTTATCAGGGTATTTGAAAAATTAATGATATAGCTGTGTTATGTATAAAATGACCACAAATAGTTCATTTGCATGACAATTGCGCTGTATTAAATATATCGTGTTTAACTCGATACGTATCTGATTCTTTTTGTTAACTATTAGAAGAATGATAAGAACATTTGGATATCCGCCCAAATTACCCCAGAGAGAGAGAGAGAGAGAGAGAGAGAGAGAGAGAGAGAGAGAGAGAGAGAGAGAGAGAGAGAGAGAGAGAGAGAGAGAGAGAGAGAGAGAGAGAGAGAGAGAGAGAGAGAGAGAGAGAGAGAGAGAGATTTTATGCAAACATAGATTTCAGGACTCAAATTATAAAGTCAATCTGATTCATCATAAACAATCGTATTTATTATTATATATGTACCAGTGATCCCTTTTCGCGCACTTACTAGTGGTATTTTCACTGCAGTGCAATATCGAAAACATTATTGTATATTTGCATGCAAATGATATGCACATGAGGTCGCGATCGTTCTCTACACAAAAAATCACGTGATCTTATGATTTTATTATTTTTATGGAAATTGACCGTTTTAGATAAACATACGTAATAATAATAATAATAATAATAATAACACCCCATGCCACATGAGTTTCAGACTAAGTATTTGCACTCGTTCGGGCGCACTCGTGTTAAATACTAACGTATGATTGCAAATAAAAATGTGCCAGACGATAACGGTATCCATGAAATATACAGAAAACCTGTCTCGACATGCTTTATATTATTTCCCATAGAGAGACTGGTACACGTGTATGCATTGTATTGAATGTACATGTGTTACCAGTAAGCTTAGGGTCAAGATCAATAGGTCAATGTAGGATAACAAACATAAATTATTTAAGGGAGCATTTCGTAATTACAAGGAGGGGGGGGGGGGTCGGGGAAATTAGGGGGGGGGTCATTTTTTACAACTTGGGTTTTTCATTTATTTAATTCATCTAACATTGCATTAATTGTTATTTTAGCCTGATCCCACTGCTGCCACCAGTTCCAAATCTTGAAACCTTGAAATGGGCGAGTAAAAGTAAAGACAAGCTACACAAATACACAAATTCAACTTAGCATCGATTTAACAATCTGACGGCTGACAGGACAAAACTCTTTCTGTATCGAACGTTGGAGCATTTAAGACAACGGTATCTTCGTTCAGATGGGAGAATGTCAAAAAAATGTATTAAGTGGATGTTTATTATCAACAACAATTACACGTGCATTGCCCAATACTGCCCGATGAGTGAGGTCGGAGAGAGCAAGTGTGGGCAGGCCCACAATTTTAGTAGTAATAAAAGGAATGTTCACAATAATGTTTGTTGAGATTGACGACCGACCGAAATAACACATTTGTTACAATAAGTTAAGAGATCTAGATTTTCAATAATGCTACGATAGAGTATGAGAAACAGTTTAGCATTTATAAAGAAAGAGAGCAAATCGGCGAAGCACTTGTAACGCTGTTGGAACTTCTTTTATATAGCTGTAGTATGATGTGTAAATGATATCTTAATTTTCAATGGTCAAACAAGGGTATATATTTGTAAGACATCAATATTAATCACGATTGGGGGCACTACGTTTCGACGAAAGGCAAATGGTCATCAAGTAGTTATAAACACATTTAGCTCCAAGAGATTTGTACTACACCACTCATAAAAAATGTGTGACTGAATTTAATATACACAATCACTGAGCAGGGCCGTAGCCTGACCAAATTGCTAGGGAGGGCAGAACTTTGTCTTGGTGCAATTATGCATTAAAAATTTAGAAAAGTGACCAATTTACATAAATTTAAATGCAATTTACATAATATATATTTTAGCATACGCAATTAAATATCATATGTAAGGCTAGAAAAAATAAAAAAGCTGGTCAACGGGCAACCTAACCCATCAAGGATAAAACAAACCATATATAATGATAGCAAAACATTTCAGGTCGAGTTTAGATAGAACTTATTCAGTCATCTTGATACTATCTCTTGCAATTTGTCTGTATAGCTACAGTTAGGCAATGTACATAATTCACGGTTAATTAAATAAATGTTGTAGCTCCTCTAAACCTCTCTTATCAAAAAATGTTAAGCCCCGCCAAACGAAACTCAAGCATTATTTTAGCCACCCCATCTGTCACCTACACTAAAGTGGAGATATAAAATTATGTGGTACAATATGATACATTAAAATAACAGTGATAGCCAACAACAATAATACTCTGATGAGATTACTTTCCACAGGATGTGGACTTCACACGCATACGGAGATGTCTCTAATTAGCTCTAACCTATACAGGGAGGTACTTAGCCAGACTCCATCCATCTTGTTTTGGGAGAAAGACAATTATCACCTTGATTGCTACTGATTGGAGAGACAACTCCAAAGGTGAAAAAAATTGAAAATAAGACAGTGTAGGAGGCCATTTAGAGGCATAAAATATCAAACCATAGACATAATTTAATGTTTTACAATACTTGAATATGGTAATAAAATACCAGAATTTAAACAATTATGCGATACATTACATATAATCTGGAAGTGTATTTTGTTGTGGCAAAGCTGAAAGATATTGTGCGGATGTGCACTTGGTAAATGACTTCTCCTGAAGTTTAATTTGGTTCCCAAAAATCCCGAATAAAGAGCAACACATTTCATGACTTTCAGACTTTGATGGCCCTATGACTGTTCAGCCCACTCCCAATGGTCGTAAACCACTGTATAAGATATTATATAATTTGGAATAGACTCAAATGTATATTGTTACATGTACTATTCAGAAAATATAAAGAAATATCCTTAATTTTGAAACAAATGCGAAGCCCGCATGAGGATATATTGCCCATCACCCAAAAAAATATATGGGTAGGTTGAACAGCTTTTTCGTTTTTCCTGGCCTAATGTCGTATCTTTCAAAGTAGTTGCCGAAAAGATGTCACATTCACAGTAAAAATAAAAACCAAACTTTTAAATAAAAAAAAATGGATTGTGCTTTCTCAAATAAGTAACACAACAAAACAATCATTTTCTTTACCCTACTCCCAACACTTTTATGGCCCTTCTTTATGTTGGAACACAAGGTGAACTCAGTGAATTCTCCTTGTCATTATCATTATAATGGAAATGATTGAAGTTTGGATTTTTATGTCGAAGGTACAGCTCTGTTTACAAATTCAGGGCCATTCTTTCCATAGCAAGTTGTCGCTTCAAAATGAATTGCGTAATAACGTTAGTGTCAGTGCAATGAGATAATTATATCAAACAACATTTTAACCAAAGACAACGCCGAACACAATTATTGAAAGTGGATCTTTAAAGAGTGGATCTTAAATTGCGTACCTAGTTTAATAGTTTTTTTTAGGGCCACCAGATATTCCAAAAAAGAGGTCTGCCGTTTTATCGGTAAATGTTTTAATATAAGGAACAAGATGTAAATGAGGTTGAAAGTGGCAAACACGAGTACCAACAGTGGAACTCGCGTTGAACGACTTTTTCCGTCTTTTTTTGGAGTTTAACTCTCTGACATTATTGCGAATTGCTATTTTGAAATGAAAGGAGACTTTCAAGACTACTGTTACCCGCGGAAAATGCGCAGTGCGTGTGAACTTCTTTTGTACTTTCCCGCACAAAGAATTTTTAAAGTTACAATTCTTTAATGGACACATTTTTTTTAATTCAAAGTTAAGCCAGCGTACAATAGAGATATAAGATACATATTTAGCGAGGAATCAGTATAGTCACTTTTGACTTTAGTGAACCATCAATTTAAATCGCGCATGCTAGGAATCATAACGTAAATAACGATTTTAAAAACATCGCTATGTATTCAAAAAGTCTCTTTTTTCTTGCTTTTTTCCAAAATCTCAGGGGGGGGGGGGCAACTGCCCCCGCAGGCTACGGTACTGTTGAGTCGGCATTATTCAGGAGAGCAAGAGTGGCAGCATCGATCATAGTTCACCAAAGCCTACTGTGTGCCATTCAACGCTATTAAACCGAATTTTGCTCTGGATTTAGGCACCGTAAAGTTTGACTCATTTATTACGTAATGCAGGTACGGTATTGTAGTGAGTGTTATGTGACACTTGAGTCAATAGCTGAGGATATGAGAAATATGGGAAGATGCTATATTTATGTCATTCATTAATATAACTTACTATCTTTACGCTTGAATGACCAACCGTCGTCCTGGCATGGGTAACTGCTATAAAATGTATAAAAACAAGTATTGCCTTGTATGATATAATTACCATCCACGTCGCTTAGTAGGTACGTCGTGTCACTTCAAACGAGTCTACCTCGATAGTCTTATCTTGAGTCATATCATAGACCCATTCGTACAGACGGAGCGACATTTGCACAATATACGTCATAGCCCTCAACGGTGGGTGTCATCAAAATAACATCACGCTGATGCATTCTCGTTTCACTGTTAGTACGTACAACCCGTTTTCCCGCGTGTGTGAACAAAATTAGACGTTGTCATATCGAAGAATATTTTAGGCGATTAGAAAGGAACGACGCCAACGCCAAAATTTCTTCTTCCCGGCCATAGTAAGTAACAATTATCCTTGACTATATAATGTAAGCCTGATAACGTAAAGGTTAACAGCTGATACTTTGAATTTAGATAATGGATGATAACAACAGTTATTTAATATAGTACACCGGTACTTGTGTTTATATATGGAGGGGTATATACCTTACGTACGCGTGAATGGTGAATCGTTAATATTTTTTTAAAATGTGAATGGTGAACGCATCTTTTTTTAAATGCGTGAATTGTGAATTGGTGAATATTGCGTTACTGGTGAAAGATCGTTATTTTCGGAAGTGAATGGTAAATGCTTCTAAATTAAACGCGTGAATCGTGATTAATAGAATTTTATGTGAATGTAAATTGTGAATTTAACCTCGATTTAAAATGATGCTATCGATGGGTCAGTGATAAATTTAGTGGGGGCACTCACCGGTCACAGGTACAGTACGCCCCAGATTGAAAAAAAACTTTACGACATTAAAATATAATCAATCGATTTTATACATGTCAGTCAAATATTGTGGACTAAAGACGGTAACAATCAATAGTATCATATTTTTTTTTTATTATTTATTTATTTATTTATTTATTTATTTATTTATTTATTTATTTATTTATTTATTTATTTATTTATTTATTTTTTTTTTTTGGGGGGGGGTTATGTGTTAATCGATACAGACCGATATAATAGACCGACAATCATTGTTCACCGTTTACATTGAAATACCTAGACTGTCATCAGTCCCTCTGGTGATTTTTAAGTTTATTATTCAGTTTGGACGTTTTCGAATAAAACGTTAAATTCCACGATATCGTATTCGCTTAATGTGTTTTTATGTGTTTAAACGATATAATAAACCGACTGACAATCGTTCCCTACCGTTTACACGGAAACACCTATACTGGTACTAGTCACTTGGGAGATATTTGAGTTGGTTATGCATTTTCACTTTTGTAAAGTTTAGAGGAAAATGTCCTCATTTAATACAAATCCCAGTTATTAGTAATGTCTCAAGGCTTAGTGTTCACCTGACTGTTCAAAAATGTAATGACTCATTACACTTCACTATACAAAACACCCCACATTGTTTGTTCAAATGGGATCATTCCTGACGTCGAATTTGTACGTTTTTGAATTTTGTTGCGTTTTCGGTCATTCACATGACACCCGCCCTTGACCTCCGTTTACAAATAAACGAATCGATTTCAAAATGATCCATTTTGGGCAGCGTACGTTTTCAAATTGATGTGTTGTCATGTGCGACATTTACAGGTCAAGCTATGTAATATGTTGGTGAGAGCTTTTAAACGAAAATTTCAAAGTCGGATGTAAATTGCTAAATGTCTAGAAATAAACATTTTCGCCGAGTTGTTCAAGAATTTTTTTTTTTCAATTTATGGAAGGTGATATCTGCTACATTTTGGGTGAGCATGGTGAACTAATGCCTCCACATACTTGTTTAAAGTATTTATCATTGAATGCAATGGTTTTACGTTTCTATGTATTGTGTTGGTGGCTTTGTTTCGTCAGAAAATGGACAATGTGACAGTGATGATTATACTCACGGGGCGTTGCCTTCACGAAGGATATAATAACAAGGCCAGGCCGCCAAATCAAGCTAACGAGGACAATATTTATAAAGGTTGCTTAGATCTATGTAATTGTGTGACCGATTTTGCTGTGTACAACTTCCAATTTTACCTCTTGTAATCCATGAAAGGAACTGTCTACTAACACTTTATACCCACAATGAAACTGGCTGCAGCTCGTTTATCATTTCTATATGGCACTGTCCCCATGTTACAATGCAACCAACATGTGCTGCCCTGCCTAATAACAACATGTGTTACCACGCCTAATTCTGCACCTGCCATTGTGTGTATAAAAAAATTGCCTCGGCTATGCCTTTGGTCAAAGTAACGGACAGGTTAACCAAAAGTGTCCTAATAAAAACAGCAAATGTTCCCTGATAACAGTCACTCATCTTTAATTTGTTATCATTACATGTGTACCAGAGATTATTTGCACTAGTACTGGTTAGTTCGCATATTAGATTGTGGTATTTTCACTGTAGTGCAATATCACGAAAACAGTACTGCACACCTACATGCACATACAAATAAGGACGTGATCGTTCCATATACACGAAATCACATGATCGCGCGCTAGGGTTTTTATTATTTGCTCTATTGACATTTGCCGTACATTAGTTATAGATAAACACCCATATTTAATAGTAACAGAACCCAATGCCACATCAGTTCCAGTGTGGGTACTCGCGCTTGCCACTTTCAATCGCTACACGCTCGTGAAAGTACGGGCTCAGTCCCACAGAGATCACTGAAATCTAGCACTCCTTCAACAGAGATCACTGTAAGCTAGCACTCCTTCAAATACCCCGAGTACACCACACTTGCACTCACTTGTCATGGGGTTTCTGTCTTAGTATTTATTGACAATTATAACGTAAACAGTGACACGTCTACAGCACTAGTACGTAGCATGATACTGTAACACATTCCCATACAATGGCAATTGTATTGGGACATTAAGTACACGCAACCATTTTCGACATCATGCTTTGTACACGGTCTTCCAAAGAGTGACTGATAGACATAAACTATGTTGAATGTACATGTGTTACCAGTAAGATTATATATGGTATTATACGGTGTATTGTTCATCATCAAATGTATCATTTTATAACTAAAGCACAGCTGGTACGTCATATAGAATCAAGAGTCACGGTGATGGTTGTTGCGTTGAATATGGTTCCTATTCCCTCTCCCATTTGGCTTTTCCATCTTCCCTTATTTGTTCACAAAAGCCTACCACGTGTTCTAACTACTCAACTCTATTGAACAGACTGTTGCTCTTCATTTGGCGCTATAAAAAATTGATTTAGTGAGTACTTAGTTCAATGTACTGTAGTTTTATTACATTTCAGTATATATATTGCAGGATATGACATGTCTGGGATTGTACTATATTAATGATCTGTTCATCACGAACTCTGTCAGGAATATCATCTTCCAATACTTGAGACCAGGCTAAAATTTCCATGGCTTAACGTTTTAAGATGATAAATTCATTGTATCATGTAATATAATTGATGTATTTGCACATGACTGTCAGCATTAACTTATCATCAAGTATTTTTGGTCGCAGTCAATATTATAGACTAGCTTCGGCTCGCACGAACATTGTAAAATTTTCATCATTTTTTAACTTTACTCTCTATGCGATTTCGAGGATATTGATATGTTTGTTTGATGATTTTGATATTTTCAAAAAACACTTTATGTAACTACCTATTTTTATTCATTTTGGCAGTAGTTTTCAGTTTAGCAGTACTTTTTCTGTTTGTTTGTGTGTAAGTGTTAATTGTTTGTGTTTTATGTGTATTGTAAATAGTTTCATTTTTAATTGTTATTATTTCTTATTATTATTGCTTTTGTCAATAAATCTATAATTGGGACAACCGTTTGGTTCATGAGTAAATAAAAATAAATAAATAAATGAATAAATAAAAACGCTTGAATGACCTACCCCACAGATGGAGCGATATTTTTACCATAGGTCACGGCCCCCAGCGGTGTCACCAAAATAGCAATGAATGCATTATCCTATCACTCTAAATAAAACCCGCATTTCCCTCGTGCGTGAACAAAATTAAACGTTATATCATACCTAGGAATATATTACGCGTCTAGAGAGAGCCGACGCCACCGCCGAAATTTCTTCTTCTTGGCATAGTAAGTAACAATAACATTGACTATAATGTAAGCCTGATAACGTACTTCAACGTAAACGTTAACAGCTGATACTTTGAATTCAGATAATGGATGTTAATAACAGTTTTGTCATATATTGGTCCATTGTGTCTTTATTTGGACATTAATATGTAAATAACAGTGGTATTAGCAGTGTTAGTACTATGAATAGTAACAACATGATTGTCAGCGGAAAATCAGCTCGTGCATATTAAAGAAATGGGGACAATGTGGCCGCAGGGGGGGAGAGAGAGAGAGAGAGAGAGAGAGAGAGAGAGAGAGAGAGAGAGAGAGAGAGAGAGAGAGAGACAGAGAGAGAGAGAGAGACAGACAGACAGACAGACAGACAGACAGACAGACAGCCAGCCAAAGGCAATGAGAAACATACAGACAGACTGACTGACAGGCAGACAGAGACAGATAGATAGACAGAGGGACAAACAGACAGACAGGCAGACAGACAGACAGAGACAGATAGATAGACAGAGAGAGGGGCAAACAAACAGACAGACAGACACAGACAGATCGATAGACAGACAGAGGTGCAAACAGACAGACAGACAGATAGACAGACAGACAGACAGACACATACATACATAGAAGCAAACAAATACATGTAAGAGACCGAAAACGTCAGAGAGACTGGTATATACTAAATGAGTGGATGAATAAAAATGATTATTTATAACAATATCATTTTTTCATACACACACACACACACACACGCTCGCAAATGTCATGAATCTATACTTTCCACTTTAGCGGAGAAATATTTCCGACAATGTGTCTATTTCGAGTGTAGTAGCTGGTGTCTATTATTATGACTAGACACGCTATGTATTGTTGTGACGTAGCTTGCCAACATATCTCAGTGGGCAATTTAATATCATGTATGTTGTATTAAACTGTTCAATATCATAAGAACAACAGACTCGAATACGAATACTCACTTTATAATTGTAAAGTTTCTAAATAAATTATCTGTTATTCTAGGCATTCATACACTATTATAGTTACTGCATATACTTATAATGACTTGATTTTTTCCAACATTTATACATTGTCCGTTACAGGATTCACAAGTTATTTAAATATGCATGTATTTTAATTTGTTCCAATGATATATTTTTAGACTTGTCACCAAAAAGAAACATTGTCCAATATGAATGAAAGGAGCGGGTACTCTACAGTTTCTCATTCCACTTTCATATGTTGCATATCCTATTAGCAAAACTAGCACTGTTGCTGATCTACCCGGACATAAGTAATTGTGCATGTATTTTAGATATACAGGTGTAAATATACAGTCCAGTGCATGCCATCATTCATATTCATTCAGATTGAATGTATTTCCACCAAATAACAAGGTATCATTTACTCGTTTGTTTCCGTTTTTGTTTTTGTTTGTCTTTATGATGATGATGATGATGATGATGATGATGATGATGATGACGATAATAATAATAATAATAATAATAATAATAATAATAATAATAATAACAATAAGCTTTAAGAGGGCTAAAAGCATACTGATAAGCCCCCCCCCCCAAAAAAAAAAAAAGAAAAGAAAAGAAAGAAAGAAAAGAATTATGTCTGGTCAATGTCGAGGCGGTCTTTGTGTGTGTGTGTGTGTGTGTGTGTGTGTGTGTGTGTCCATCCCTTGCTGTCTGTAGATTGTGGGGCCGGGGAAACATAAAAATAACCCTTCAGTGAAGACAACTGTAGAGCCAATCATAAATGCAAATGACATCTCCCCCACATACACACTTGCTCTAAAGTATTAAATAAAAAGAACAGTAATTGCCATAAATAGTAGTCTGAGTGACAGGTTTGTTGAGAATTAAAAGAAAAAAAATATGTCGCGTCTTCGCACCTGTACTGACCAGAAACAATTCTTTTTATATTTTTTTGCCTAACCAGGTTATCAACTGCTAGTCTTCTCCATAGCCCTTTAAAAAGACAACAGTAAAATATACACTGAAAATACAATTAAAGTAAAACTGACAGAAACACAAATCATTCCTTTAAGATATAATTCTATAACATTTGTCTTAAAAACGCTTAAAGACGATGAACTCCGAACTTTTTCAGTAAGCATATCAAAGGTGATTGTCTTGCAAACTAATTTGCACAGTTAATGAATTTCGGTAAATAAGCTATGTCTTGAGACTGCATACTTCAATTTCAATATAATATAGTACATATGCTAACCATCACAATGCACATATGTCCTATAAAGTGTGTTGATGTAGCTACAGTTTTAAAGAATAAGTTGCATAATTAATTATTTTTGGTAATTAGGCTATATCTTAAGAATACATTTTTCAATATCAATATAATTTAGTGCATATGTTAGCCATAACAAAACGCATATTTCTTATAAAGTTTGTTGATATAACTTGTAATTTAATAAATAATTTGCATAATTAATAATTTTCAGTAATTACGCAATGTCTTGAGAATGCAAGCTTCATGTTTGATATAATTCAGTATATATATATATATATATATATATATATATATATATATATATATATATATATATATATATATATATATATATATATGTACATGAACCATAACAAAATCGCACATGTCCTATAAAATATGTTGATGTAGTTTAGTTTTAATGAAATATTTGCATAATTGATTAGTTTCTGTAATTAGGCTGTATCTTAAGAATACATTCTTTAAATTTCATATAATGTGGCACATATATCAACAATAATAGTACGCACCAGTCCCATGAAGTTTGTTGATACAAATTTTACTTTTAATGAGTAATTTGAATAATTAATGATTTTCAATAATTAAGCTGTATCTTAAGAATGCACTCTTCAAATTATTTTTGACACACAGCAACCGTAACAAAGCACACTTGTCCAATAACGTCTGTTAGCATATTTTTTTCAGTTTTGATGAGTAATTTGCATGATTAATGATTTTCGGTACTTAGGCTTTATCTGAAGAATGTAAACTTCAAATTTCATGTTATTTGGTACATATGTCAACCATAAAAATGTGAACCTGCGGTTTCTTGACGTAGCTTTTACTTTTAATGAGTAATTTGAATATTAGTAATGATCTTCAGCAATTAAGCTATATCTTTGGAATGAACCTTTCAAATTCAATATAATTTAGCACATACATCAACAATGAGAAAGCACACATTCTCTAAATCCTGTTGGTATAGTTTTTAATTTGAATGGGTAATTTGCATAATTAAACATTTTCGGTAATTAGACTATATCTTAAGAATGCAAACTTCAAATTTCATTTTAACTTTATACATTCGTCAACCATAACAAATCACGCTCGTTTAATGTAGTTGCTAATGTAGTTTGTAATTGTGATGTGTAATTTTCATAAGTAATCATTTCGATAATTGGGCAATATCTTTACAAATGGAAACTTTAAATTTCAGATATTTTAGGACATACATTTACGGTAAAGACGTACATGCGTCATCTAAAGCTTGCTGATGTAACTTATAAGCTTACATGATTAATTTGCATAACTAATGGTTTTTGACAGTATATTTACTATTTAAGCTTCAACTTCATCGTCGCAGTGTAGACGAAATATCCTGACTGACACACTCTGACCCATCCATGTATCAAAACATACGAAGACAGACAAAATTGTTGACGTTAGTTTTGATTGATACTTCCTGGCATTAGATAACAGTGAACGACCATTCACATGAGCAGTGTACACACATTTGATAGGTTGTTGTTGGATTTTGACACAATGTGCCCTTTTCTTGTTTTCCATTGGCTAATCTCGTTTGCCCCTAGACATTGGTGATTTTAAAGATTTTAGATCAATGTCTCTCCTCAAATCATGACAGTTTGACTGAGTATCTCCTACCCTATAAACCACCACTACCACCGGTTCCAGTGTGAGTAAACGACATCGTCATTTCTTTTCTCCAGCTAGTAAGCCAGGTACGAGTAATGGAAATGATGCACAACCCGCTAATCGCAACACGACAACAGGTGACTTTTCAAATGTGGTGGCTTGAAAAGTTCAATTGTCACAATCTGGAAAAGATCTAAAGATGTAAAATTGGTACGATGGCTTGAACAAATTGAGTGGATGAACATCCATACCAGGGAGAAGACACCAAGTACCTAATAGATAGCACTATTTACAGAGTATGGTGTCGATAACTGTAAATTATCGAAAGAGAAGTCTGATTTCGCTTTGGAACGGGGAAAATTAGTTGAAAAACAAACAAACAAACTTTTAATCATGGAACACTCGATTTTGGTGACACACGTTCGAGCGAATTCAAAGACATATATTTAGCGAAACCAGCGGCGGCCAGTTCCTTTATGAAAGCCCTTGGTATAACTAGTACTTCAAGGGTGATAACAAAATAGCAGATATGAAAATAAAGATAAATATTGCCTATCTGATCGCCAAACAAGAACTGCCATTTTCACTATTTCCGAGTTACTGCTACTGCTCAGAAAAAATGGCATGGTATTAAATCCAACCTATGATAACACTCACAAATGTCCAGAGATGGTCGGAACAATTGCTGGACGAATCAGGAATGACTTCGCTAACGATATCAGAAACGAAGCTAAATATGTTTCTATTTTAATTGACGGCGAAATTGATAGAGCAGTGCAGGAGTTGGAAATAGTCTACATGCAACGAGTAGACAAACCGACTTGTAAACTCGTGGTGAATTTAGAGGGACAGAAGGAAGTTCAACACGCACATGCCTATTATGGTGTTAGTGCAACAAAAACTATTGTGACAAAGTTGATGACAGTTGAGAGCAGAAACGTATTGGCTTTGGAGCAGATGGTGCGTCTGTCAATCTCGGTACAAACAGGAATGTATACACTTTACCTAAGGACGAAGTAGGGCAATAATACCGTATCACTTTACTGTATTCAAGTTGTTAAACTGTTACGATGATTACCATGAAGTATGCAATGTTCTGATGCGTAATAGTAATGTTATGAGGGTTTTGAATTTCGAGGATGACAAGCTTTCCTGTGATGGGACTTGACAAATCTCAGATATAGAGCTAAATGTTTCGCATAAATCATGAAATTACAAGACTACTCGGAAAGCACAGTTTAAATCTGGTCTTTTAAAGAGGTAATAATTAGCAGTAAACCAGTCAACAGTATTGTTATTACACATGTACATTCATAACTTGTAAGTCCAGGTCAATCATGTCAAATGCCTTCCTCAGGTCAAGGAAAACAGTTCCATTCGCATTTGTCCATGTTGTTCGTCCATATGTTGACCCAGTCGGTTGAAGGGTGTTTCGCCACGAAAACCCGCTTGTGTCTGATGGAGTAGGTTATTTTCCGTAAGAAATGTGAAAAATATTTTGTGGACGTGCCGTTCTAAGGTCATGCTAAGAGTGTAAGAGACAGATTTTGGTCTGTAATTACATTTGTCATTAAGACTCCCACCTTTGTTTGGTCCCCATGAAGAACATTTTATTCAAATATGAAAAATATAGTTATAAGGAAAGTATTGACTATCTAAGGAAAAAAATCATTCTATGTATTTCCATAAATGGTTTAAAAACTATTATCCACAGTCTAAATAAATTGGTCTGTTATTCTTGCATTTCTTGACAGGTATATTTGAAGACTTTTTTCCATGGGATACGTCATGGCCAGAGCAAGACATCATCTCGACAAGTCGGCATACCCTGGTCTCTACACCCGCTTCTTCAGAACAAGAGAATATGTCATCTGGTTGCTGATATTCCTGTTCGCACTTAATTTGTCACTTTTCCAAGTATTCTACCACCGCAACTGGACCATTTCAACAGCGCCACCAAATTCAAAGCTAAAACCTACCATCGAACTGGTCACTCATAAAGACACATCAGACCACATTAATGTTAACAACTTTACACATATCATTTCAACAGCGCCACCAAAGTCAAAGCTAAAAACTGCCATCGAACTGGTTACTCATAATGACACACAAGGACACATCAATGTTAACAACTTTAACTATATCATGAATCCACGTGACATCTGTAAAGACGTTGATGTTTTTCTCGTCACGTTAGTGACAACGACACATGATCATATCAAACGGCGAGAAATTGTGAGATCAACGTGGGCAAGTGTTAAGCAGGTTGATGATAAAAGGATTGTTACCGTGTTTATACTGGGTAAAAGTAATTCAAACGATATGTGGACATCGTTACGAGAATATCGCAAGTATAATGATATAATATCGTTCGACTTCAACGAAGATTATTTGAACTTGACGTTGAAGACTTTGTTGGGATTGAAATGGGCCGGTACATTTTGTTCCAGTGCGTCATTCATTATGAAAACGGATGATGATGTTTTCGTGAACTATTTGTCTCTAGTTCGAAAGTTAGTATTTCAACCTGTTCTTGGTACAGCATTTGGTTTGGTTATGAAGAACGCGCCAGTTGCAAGAAAAAATACAGATAAATGGTACACATCCAAAGACGTTTATCCGTTAGAGAAATACCCGGATTATCTACAGGGAGCAAGTTACGTACTTTCAAAAGATGTTGCTGAAAACGTTACACGTATCTCACCACTTATACGATATATTGACTGGGAGGATGTCTTTGTCGGCTTATGCTTGCAGAAACTTGACATACATTTAACATCTGATCATCGCTTTGACCATAAGAATAGTGAAAATTTGAAGGAAACAGTGGGGACACCATGTCCTGTTCACTATATATTCACTATTCATGGTCATGGCACAAACTTGCAAGATTTGATGCAAGAACGATGGCAACGCTTACTCATGGAGAAACAAAGATCAATTTGCAGATGGCTATATCCTGCAAATATAAACCCAACTGCCAATACATAACATAAACCAGTACTAGAATTATGTTATAGCTTTGATCTTTTTTTTAAATCTAAAATACATAATGCGATTGTGAAATATGATAATTTGTTATGTGCAATAGAAATTAGTTTTATACAAACATATACGTGTATGAACTTCGTTGTATCAGTACAAATGCAGTGTCATTATCATGTTTTAAATCGGGGTTAGATAATGTTTATACATTTCAAGACACTAAAAACACTGGGAGACGACCCATAAAACCATTCGGTATGCAAGGTATGCATCAACATTTATATCATTGTACATCAAGTGTAATCACAGGGGCAGCGAGCATGTAATTGATTAATCGATCGATCGACAAGTACTTGTTTATGCATGATCGACTGTTTGTCCAGTGTGATACTCCCCCATAAGATGAGAGATAAAGCAAACTGTTAATGTAAGTGATCTCTCGCCAATTGTGAGATTAAGGGTGTTTTAATTTATATAAGAGGAGAAGAACGGACAAGGTGTATTTATTTAGTCAATAAAGAGAGAATTGCATACAGCTGAAAGAGAGAAAAGTAGATAAGGAAAGAGAAGAAAAAAAGTTTGATATCACCACAAAACTCAACGAGTGAGTTGATCAATACCACACCCAAAATAAATTATATTGCACCACAAAAAATTATCATTCAATCGATCAATCATTCAACCAAATAATAAATCAATCAATAAATCGATCGATTAATCAAATACATGCTCGCAGCCCCTGTGGTCTATTAGAGTTTTATTTCATTATATGTTTTAAGCCGAGGCAAATTAAGCTCTAATCTCACCTTGTGCCAACTTAAGGACTACACATACTTGTATATGATGGCAGCAGATATAGTATTTCCTCCTTAGTTTTATATTTATTTTCTTAAATCAATTACATAATATACATTGTCTTTTTCATGACATGATTGATTGATTGATTGATTGATTGATTCATTCATTCGTTCATTCATTAATTCATTCACAAATGAAATACGACGACTGGGAATTCTGATGAACTTTTTTTACGTAATCACGCGATATTTCGCAGTCTCGCGAGATTTCAAGCTGTTCTATTGACACACCGTTAAAAGAGCAACCTTATAAAGAAATAAATCAAAATGACGGTTTTAACATTCACGAGCTATAAATTTTAATTTCACTCATTTTGATCTCTTGGCAATCGCCTGAAATTTGTGTTAAGTGATACCATGGAACGACTCCCCTCCAGAACCAACAGTTTCGGAATACCAATTTCCTCATTTCCTGGAATGGCGTTCCCCTTTTAAGTCACACATTTTTTTCCGCAAGGCGTATGTGGATATAATTATAAGACATATAGCAAACAACACAATAACTATTCTGAGATAAAAATCGACCATTTCCTGTCATTTCCAGAATTGATTATTGGAAATCCAGTCAACAGGTTTGCATACATGACAAATTAATTGTGACACCATGTCGTAACGTGCTTGCTATCTTAGAAGAGTAAGGCGAACAGAGTGTATATGTTAGTACAGTTTCACCGGACACTCGTATATTTACATGTAAATACTATGACCTGTTAAAATGAACAGCGTATTTAGTTAACTCTGCAAAGGTCTACCTCAGACTCAGACTCTTTCAATACAGGAACATGGATGGTGCACCATTATGACGTGATTAGCATAGTTGTCTACAGCTAGAACGATTGAATTCAATACACGTCCTCACGAAGGCTATACGTTAAAACAACTAGTGCTACTTCTTGTATGTTGTATGAGTTTTGGCCATGTTGTCATTGGTAGTCAAGTGTTCGAGATTGAACCCGAAGATCGGAGTGTGACGTTTGTACACGGAACTAATCCAGGTACATCTGAACAGATTTTCCTTGATTGCAAGCTAATTAATGTTATCGAAACGGGTCAATTGATAGTGTGGATTAAGAATGATATTGTTATCAGTGAAGGTCGAAATCTAAAGTCTAGTTTGGACAACTCCGATCCATAGACTATGATAGGTACAGGATACCTACATATAGGAATAACGTACATTATATTATATCATGCTACTATGCGCCATTCTGATTGGATAATAACTGTGGTAAAATAAAATCCCATTTTACCACGGCTGGCAGTGGTAAAATGGGCCCCTAAACTAGCATATGAATAGTACACACAAAAATGAAGCTAGTGTTCGTTCTTATACCAATAAGTTAACACTTCCTCAGAGTAAAAGTATGTCAGGTATCCTGTCCAATAGTTTGGGTTACAGTAGTCCAAATAATTCCACTGATGACCTTGCGATCGAAAGTAACGATCGATCAGTGGCTTCAACATCACTGGCCATGGCTGATAAGGTACAAGTTCTCCCATGCAACGAGCCGTCTCAGCGTCCTGCTCTCGTTGAATCAAGCAACACCAATTTAACTTTTAACCATCAGTTAAGTGCGTCAGGATTATTTCAAAACTGTACATTTTCAGGTTCAGTCAATGTTCAATTTGTTAACCATTAAATTAAAGTAGACTGTGTGACGTCGCGTCTCTGATTTACTGTCTCGAGCTTTCTCCGCTCCGAGTCCACTGATTCAACGCCGTGACATCTATTTTTAGCAGTGTACAAGATTGTATTGTTCTTATGTAAATATCCAAACAAAATTGTTACTTTCTTTGACCCCTTGCCCCATTTTCTTCGTTGCTAGTTTTCAACGCGTTTTCGTTATGTATTATATGATGTAAATAAAGTAATTTATCAATGTAATGCAATGTAGTGTATGGTTTGTGTTCATGCAGTGTGTGTGTTTGGGCGACATGAACGTATCCACTCATCAAAATATGCTCGTTCCCGACGATCTATTACCGACGATCTTTTTCTGTACGTGCGAATTCGCCTTTTCAGGCATATAAATAACCACAGAATCACATTTAGAAGAAATAGACACATATTTTGATATAATATAATAGCAATACCCCCTCCGAAGGCGGGTATACACTCTAATTTGGTACAATTCGCTCCATATAGCACTCGCCATTCGGCTCGTGCTATATGTCGCGAATTGTACCAAAATCTCGTGTATACCCGCCTTCAGCGGGGGTTATTGCTTAAATAACCACCCCTCATAAGTACTTTCACGTCAGCTACAGCTACAATGGACAGTGGTCGATATCAGTGTGCCGTTATATGGGATACTGCTGAAGGTGCTCCTATACCTGATGGAAGATCACGGACAGCTACGGTTAATGTGTATGTGATTCCAAGGTCAGGACACCCACTCTGTGCAATGACTAATTCTGCTGATGTTGGTACTACATGTACATCAACCATAATTAGAACTTGTGAAATGCGTAAACTAACGTGTTTGTCAGATCAAGGCGTTCCTGATGTCAGCTTACACTGGTCAAAAGATGACAATATAGACTATGTTGAAGGTACACACGTACGTGAAACTAAAAATACTGACCTAGCATTTATTCATTATAACATTGCCAACTGATCATGGTTCAACGCCTACATTCATCTGTACTTTACAACATCCTGGTCTTTCGTCGGAGAGAAACTGCACAAATTGGACCATTTGACATTCAGTATCCACCTATTGTTACTCTTGCCCCAAAGAATGTGACTGTCGACAAGAAGGACGAGTTTATTCGGTTCACCTGTGATGGAGACGCTAACCCTGCAACGCTCCCTACTATCAACTGGTTTTATGATGACGTACTAATAATTGAAAACGACCGTTTTATGTTCGACGTACGGACTCTTCATATATCTGGAATCCATACAATTGTTATGCGTCCTGACGATTGACATCGGTAGTGGTAACGATAGTGCAAGTTTACAAGTTGACATAACAGACGCCAGTAGCTGTTACAGCAATATCAAGTAATCCTAAACTAACTGTTCAGACACTCAGTTCGTATTCAACGCGATTGTCTCGAGGTCAGTCGACGTCACCTGAAGTTTCGACCATTACAGAAGATACTTCCCATATATGTAAACCGGTTATCCAGTCTGATTTAGGCGTACAGTGTGTAGGTATTGGTTTAAACATTGGGCCAGCTTTTGTTGAGTTGGTGGTTGGTGTGTTGGTGACAATAGTTGTTGAATTGTTAGTTTTGAAATATACGCGGCTACAGATTAGATCTTCAAGAGTTGGAGGATCAACAATAATACATGACATTGAACTAAATGTGAACAATGAAACCAGGAATGACCATAAGTTTGTAAGAAAAGATGGGGAATATCAAGATATCAAAGAGGAAACAAAACCTGATCGTGTTCGAGTACATGACACATGTTATGAGAATGGTGCTAACTATGTGAGCATGACTGTTGAACAAAGATCTGAAATCGTCGTCGACCAGCTAGCAGGAGGGCCATTATCAGAGTTTGAAAGGAAAAGTGGATGGTATTTATAAAAGCCTTGCGAAGTGAATGGAAATAGTAGGCAATTGTAGTCTTATACAACCAATTCGTTTCTTATCAAAGTCAACCAATGTATTCCAACTTGTGATGTATATTTTGTAGATGTCTTGACCATTAAAAGGACCTTCCGATACGACTTATTCGAATCTAGACTAAGATATCATACCGTCGTGTTGACACCGTTACAATGCAAATAAGTTTACTTTTCTACTTATCGAATGTTGTAAAACACTCGTCATTTCTATAGCAAGTCACTCAAAGTTGAAAATGAGCAGACGGGTACTTAAAATGTGACGATACCAAGCTAAGTCGAATTTTGCGCAATATGTATTTCATATTCTGGGTAGTATATCTTTCCACAGTCAATTTCTATAGTGGTATAGATATGATTAAACTGATAATTTAAAAACACTTTTCGAAAAACTATATTCGATGTAGAAATGGTGCATTAATGTAGTTCCTTTAGTTTGAATTATGATGATCTGTTCAAGTTAGTATTGAAACTGGTGAGAGACGAGGAATAATAATAGACTTTTGATGTCTGTGTGTATGTATTAGTAACTATGATAGTATTTACCAACAATGCAATGCAACATTACATCGTCTTTAAAGAGAGGTCTTCAATGTATGTAGATATATTAACTGTACTGTGTACGTGTATTTTATGACCAATGTGACAAAAACATTATACCCTAGGGAAATTAGTTTTATGTACAGGCATGCGATTTATTAGTGGGTTTTCACCTAAGCGTATACGAACGATACATGCGGAAGAAAAACTATTGGTATGCAAATACGAAGGTAGGCATGAATAGATGACAAATGTCAATCAACATCAACCCCGATAATCTATTGACAATATTTAACGTCTTCGACGAAAGTCGACGTATGCAAATTAACATAGTACAAATACTGGAACGATTTCGTTGCATACCCATGCTACTCGACTACGTTCTGGGGAGAAATCACCAGAGCTATTTGAATTCCAAGTACATGTATAACTTTGGCTCCATTTTTGCATCTGTCAGATAAAGATTTCCACAAAAGTGGCTTGTCAAATCCATGGAAAAAAAAACAGAACATAAAATGTAATAGTACTTTTACCATTCTTTAATTTCACTTTGAAAGTAACCTCGCTAGACAACCTACGAATGCATGTGGAATGATGATTAACATACGGTATATTTGCCGTGAATATTTCTACCTTTTTATTTTTATGCGTCGTACTTTCTAATTATTATGACAGTAAAATATTAGACGTTAGAGAAGTCTCTAAGCACCCTTCGCCATCATACATTTCTACTATTTGTCTTGATACAGTTCAAACTTTATGTTCAGGATGATTTAACATGATACTTCAATATTTCAATTGACATATCATTATAGTTTGCATGCCAAGCGTCTTACAACGTTAGCCAAAGACATTGTGATGCTATCAAGTTGAGAGAACACTTATTTCTAAAACCACTGGTCCCTGCAGTGTCGTCGTCTGAGCCAATCCACGTTGATTGGTAGAATCGAAAGATTTGTATGTAGTTTCAATGACGTTAAATATTATTACACTAATGAGTCTGTACTGTTGTTTAGGTCGTAAAGCATTTGGATTGCACAGTTGTGTTTGAGTATTGTTGAATGTATGATGTTTTTGTTTCGCGATACATGTTTATTTTTGTTTTTGTTTCCTCCTTGCATCCTCTAATTAATAAGCCTTTATTTTCCATATTTTTGATGAGTTTGTTCGAAACTGGTTTCAAAGGTACTGATATATGATCAATGTTTGCATGCATGGGTACATATAATTATAAACAAATGATCTATTTGAGACGCTAATAATTTGTGGTGTTCTTTATTAATCACCCTGATTTTTTGGAGATAAACAATTTGTTAGCAAAATCTGTATATTTGGCGATTGACGTTGCTTTAACAATGCATTGCGTATAGGTCTAGAACACTAGGAAGGGCAACATTTCAGTGTTACAATATGATTTTGTTGTCATTTGCCATTTTAACTCTACGATTCGGTATCAATATATTATAACTACTTTTTGGATTTTGACTTATCCAATCACAGGTTGGGGTTTGTATTTGTTTACAGATAGGTATTCTTTTTCTTTATTTTTATACACTTTTTAAATATTATTTTGTTACTTTTTAAAAATATTTTACCTACAAGGTGTCATATAATAAAGTAAAGATTTTAAAAGCTGGTGTTGTGCATTTTATACTTAATAAATTTTCACGGTTCTGTCATTGGCTGTAATGAACAAACTTTGACTACATTTATGAGCTACTTCTACCGAGCGCTCTCAAGCGGCGACACTTAGCAAATTGAACTGAATTGAAATTTATTCCACTGGAGAAGAAAGATGTGTAACACAATATTGAAAACAACAGAAAGAACATTTATGGTGAAGGCCATGGAAATATCTCCCTAGGAACTAATAAATCAAGGTATATGTACCAGATACAAATAATTCAGACAAATTTAGGCGTACCAGTTTCACAATAACACTGAGAAAATACAATTTTATGTAAATTGAGAGACGGAGATATTACAGGATTTCTGCAACACCACTGTTCAATTGCATAGTGCAGGCCAGAAGGACAGACGTCCGTGCAGCTTCAACACATATATTACATGTAAATACTGATGACCTTAAGTGAACTATACTGGGGTTAACCTCTATATCAACGCAGAGTCTGTCTGTACAAAACATGGGTGGTGTACCATATGACGTCATAAGTATAGTTGTTTGTAAAGCCATTTCCTTCTAGTCTATAATAACACACAATGGAAATACACACTGTCTATTGTCTGTCTCACCAAATACCCGGATTGATGAAATATTTGGAACTCCTGAGCGTGTCTGGAACTTACACTTACGGTGAAGATTAGTTAACTGTTTTATTTATAACATGAATACATACTGTATGACAACGATATCACAGCTAGGAGTTCTCTTTGCTTGGTGTATGACTCTTGGTTATGTTGTCAATGGTAGTGAAGTGTTCGAGGTTGAACCCGAAGATGAGACGGTGACGTTTGTACACGGAACTAATCCAGGTACATCTGAACAGATTTTCCTTGATTGCACGCTAATTAATGTTATCGAAACGAACCAATTGATAGTGTGGTTTAAGAATGATATTGTTATCAGTGAAGATCGAAATCTAAAGTCTGGTTTGGACAACTCCATAGACTATGATAGGTACAGGATACCTACATATAGTAATAACATCGATATATCCACTCCTCATACGTGATGTCACGTCAGCTACAGCTACAATGGACAGTGGTCGATATCAGTGTGCCGTTATATGGGATACTGCTGAAGGTTCTGCTATACCTGATGGAAGATCACGAACTGCTACAGTCCATGTATATGTGATTCCAAGGTCAGATCACCCACTCTGTACAATGACTACTTTACTTGATGTTAGTACTCTATCAAACACAATTAGAAAGGGTGAAACGCGTAAACTGACGTGTGTTTCTGATCGAGGCGTTCCTGATGTTAACTTATACTGGTCAAAGGACGACAATGTAGACTATTTACAACCTACAAGTGAAACCACAAATACTGATTTAGCGTTTATTCATCATAACTGGACACCATTACCAAATGATCAAGGTTCAACGCCGACATTTATCTGTACTTTACAACATCCTGGTCTTTCATCAGATAGAACCTGCACGTTAGGACCATTTGACATTCAGTATCCACCTATTGTAACCCTTGACCCTAAGAACGTAAATGTTACCAACGAGAATGAGATGATCACATTCACTTGTGATGGAAATGCTAATCCTACTGTCTCTGCAGCTGTCAACTGGTTCTACGACGACGAACTGGTCATTGCGAACAACCGTTTTAGTTTTGGTGACCGAGCTCTTCATGTGTCTGGTTTCAGTGCTATTGAGAACGGTCTCCATACGATTGTATGTGTACTGACAAATAACATCGGTAGTGGTAACGATGGCGCTAGTATAAATATTGACATAGCAACGCCAGTAGCTGTTACAGTAACATCAAGAAATCCTAAACCAACTTTTCGGACACTCAGTTTGTCTTCAACTCGATCATCCCAAGGTCATTCGACGGTTAACGCATCTGATTTAGATACGGTCCTAAAATTAACAATAATATTAAATCTTTGTCGAATTTTGCACAATGTTCATTTCTTTTTTGGACTAGCATATCTTTTCACAGTCAATTTCTAGAGTGATGTACTTAAGAATGATAGCTTATAAACACTTTTCGAAAAATATATTCGCTATAGAAATTGTTTGAATAGTAATTTTCAATATATTTCCTTATAGTTTGATTTATGAGGATCTGTTCGAGAAGGTATTGGAATCTGATGAGAGACAAGGAAGATACAATTAGTAAACGTGATGGTATTTACCAATAATTCAAAGTAATATTAAACCCTCTTTGAATATAGGACTTCAATGTATGTGGATGTATAACTGTATGTACGTTCATTTTACGATCAACAAGACAAAATGTTATGTAAACGATTACGAGGTAGATTTATGTACATATACATGCGACTAATTGAGATGATTTGATTTCTGCAGTATAATCAACAATGTACATGAATACAGTGTGTCGTACTGATATATATATATATATATATATATATATATATATATATATATATATATATATATATATGATATCTAGTGATATACAATTATAAATAGTAATGGGCTTTCTTCGGGGTATTTTGGAGAGATTGTAGGAGAAACGGGTATTTTACTTTGCAACCGTAAAAAGCATAAGGTGGAATAACGGAACCGAAAATCAATATTTAAATCTGTAGGAAATGTTTCAAAAGCATTTGGATTGCACAGTTCTGTTTGAGTATTGTTGAAAGTCTGTTGTTGTTGATGTTGTTGTTGTTGTTTTGAGATGCATGTTTATTTTTGTTTTTTTTTGTCTCCACCTTGCATCCTCTAATCAATAAACCATTGGTTGTCTGTATTGTTGATGAGTTTATTCCAGACTGGTTGCGAAGGTATTGATATATGATCGATATCTGTTTCTGATGCATGCATGGGTACATATAATTATTTTTTAAAAATGATCGATTTGAGACGCTAATAATTTGTGGTGTTCTTTATTAATTACCCTGATTGTTCGGAGATACAAAAATGGATGTCAAACTCTGTATGAATGTTTGGCGATTGATGGTACTTTAACATGTTACATGAGCTTGAGAAGTGCTAATCTGTGGTTGATTGTCCATAATTTGGTAAAGATATCAATATATATATCTACGGTTTTATTTTTATTTCTCCATTTGACATTATGCAACATTATGTTCCACCTAACTACTTCCAGTATTTTGACTTATCCAATCACATGGTGATATTTGTATTTTTTTAAAATAGTTTTTCTTTTCTTTATACATTTTTTTTAAATTGTTGTTTTACTTTTTAAAATATTTTACCTACAAGGTGTCTTATAATAAAGTAAATATTTTTAAAGTTGGTGTTATGTTTTTTAATCTTAATACATTTTCATGGTTCTGTTATTGGCGGTAATGGACAAACTTTACTTTCGCTACATGGATGACCGATTTATACCTAGCGCCCTCAAGCGGCGACACTTAGTAAATTGAATTGAATTGAAATATATTCCACTAGAGAAGAAAGAAGATGTGTACACAATCTTTGAAAACAACAGAAAGAAAATTTCCGGTGAGGGCCATGGAAATATTTCCCGAGGACCTAATCAAGGTCCATGGACCAGATATGAAAAATATTTAAGACAAATTTGGGCGGGTACATTATACAAAAAGTCATATTTGACCATGTCTTTCCACCGGGGTAAATCATGGGCAGAGGATGTGTAAATGTGGTGAGTATCGTATGATACGAAGTTCCACCTTTGACTTAATTTACACCTGTGATCTCTCACCTGGGGATTGTAGACAGTCAAAAGTGGTACTGCGTCTCATACTACCCCTGGACAGAGATGGTGGTTAGGTGGGTCACAGGTAGAGTAAAATGTTGGGTAAAGGTTTGACTTTTCGTATCGTGGTACAAGCTGCACACTAACAACAGAAAATACAATCTTATGTAAATTGAGAGATAAAGATATTAGAGGATTTCTGCGACCCCCTGTACGAGACGTCTTTTAATCCATTCAATTGCATAGTGCACGCCAGGAGGACGGACAAAGAAAAACTGAACATACTAAGATAAATAAGGGCGGCAATATAGGTTACGTCCGTGCAGCATCAACACTCGTACATTGACATGCAAATACTGACCTTAAATGAACAAAGACCAAGTGAACTATACTGAGATTTGCCTCTATATCAACGGAGAGTCTTTCTGTACAAAACATGGGTGGTGTACCATATGACGTCACACGTATAGTTGTTTGTCAAGTCATTTGCTTGTAGTCTATAATAACACACAATGGAAATACACACTGTTGTCTGTCTCACCAAATACCCGGATTGAGGAAATATTTGGAACTCCTATGCGTGTCTGGAACTTACACTTACGGTAAAGATTAGTTAACTGCTTTATTTATAACATGAATACATACTGTACAACAACAATACCACAGCTAGGGGTACTCTTCGCTTGCTGTATGGCTCTTGGTCATGTTGTCAATGGTAGTGAAGTGTTCGAGCTTGAACCCGGTGATATCACGGTGACGTTTGTACACGGAACTAATCCAGGTACACCTGAACAGATTTTCCTTCATTGCACGCTATATAATTCTCTCGAAACGAACCAATTGATAGTGTGGATTAAGAATGATATTGTTATCGGTGAAGGTCGAAATCTAAAGTCTGGTTTGGAGAACTCCATAGACTATGTTAGGTACAGGATACCTACCTATAGTAATAACTTACACTATCCACTCCTCATACGTGATGTCACGTCAGCTACAGCTACAATGGACAGTGGTCGATATCAGTGTGCCGTTATATGGGATACTGCTGAAGGTACTGCTATACCTGATGGAAGATCACGAACAGCTACGGTTCATGTGTATGTGATTCCAAGGTCAGGACACCCACTTTGTACAATGACTAAATCTGCTGATGTTGGCACGACATCAACGATAATTAGAACGGGTGAAATGCGTAAACTGACGTGTTTTTCAGATCGAGGCGTTCCTGATGTCAGCTTATACTGGTCACAAGATGACAATGTAGACTATTTACAACCTACAAGTGAAACCACAAATACTGATTTAGCGTTTATTCATTATAACTGGACACCATTACCGACTGATCAAGGTTCAACGCCAACATTTATCTGTACTGTACAACATCCTGGTCTTTCAACAGATAGAACCTGCACATTAGGACCATTTGACATTCAGTATCCACCAATTGTAACCCTTGACCCCAAGAACGTAAATGTTACCAACGAGACTGAGATGATCACATTTACTTGTGATGGAAATGCTAATCCTACTGTCTATGCAGCTGTCAACTGGTTCTACGATGACGAACTGGTCATTGCGAACACTCATTTTAGATTCGATGAACAAGCTCTTCACGTTTCTGGTTTCAATGCTGTTGAGAATGGTCTCCATACAATCATATGTGTTCTGACAAATAACATTGGTAGTGGTAATGACAGTGCTACATTGAACGTGAACATATCGGTGCCAGGCACTGTAGAAAAAGGTAGTTCAACAATACCAAACATTATCACCATCGATATCGATAGCAATACACAGTCTGACATCAATCCAACAGAGAGTAACCACGACAAACCTTACATTCCAGGAAATTCAAATAAGACCAACATTGGTGCTATTGTTGGAGGTACAGTCGGTGTTGTTGTTTTATTGGTCACAGTTGTTATTCTGTTCGTTCTCATTTGTTTCATTAAACGTCGAAAAAATCCAAATGTTGAGTACTTAGACAAAAGACGAACAGCAAACGAAAATGAGTATGTAGTGGATGATAGAAGTGACGTACAATCTTTTTCCTCGCCTTATGCAACTATACATGATACTTATGTACATGACTCGGGAACTATGATCAATATGGACAACATGACGCCTGAATCTACTAGTCACACTGTTGATAACATTCAAGGAAAAGAGGAACCTGGTAATGCCGGTAACACTGATGTCGAGAATATGTATGCAAAACCTCAAAAGAAGTTCAAAGTCAAAGCTAAACCAAAAGATTCGAATAACATTGATGAAAACTATGCCGATATCAGCACAAAAGAACAATCGTTTGAAAAACCTGATGTCAACGATTTAGATGTTGTACCTCATGAACAAACAGAAAGTAATTCATATCTTTATGTTGGACCTAATGAAACTCAGAATAGAGGCAAAGAGAAGAAGAGGAAGCCTCGAATGAAACCAAAGCCCAATGCTGCAAAGTCACTCAATATTGACAGACGTGAGACCCCAGAGTGTGATCGTGGATATGACAATGCTGGTAAAAAAAGAAGTACAACACGTTTAGACGATGGTTATCGTGAAGAAAATAACGCCTACGCGAATCTTAACGAACCATGCCACGCTTCCCCTGAACTACGGCTTTATGATGATGTCAAGTCGTCAGAAATTGTTGACAGAAAGGAACAATCGGGTGCTGTAGCAGGCGATACGATAGAGTTCGGTCAATCAGCCAACAATGAAAGGGTTGCATCAATGAAGAACGTGGAGGGCCTTACATATGCTGACTTGGATTTTGGACACACAGGATCATCAGAAAATGACCGTAGAGGGCACCAACAATTCGACCAGAGTGACGCAACTGTATATGCACATGTTGTTCTTCCATAAGACATGTTGTTTCGTGTTGAAGAACGAACTAGATTACCGACTTTTACATTTCTTCGCCAATTAAATGTATATGTATCACACCTAGTCTGGACTGCCCTTTACATGAAAGCCAATACATTTATAATAGTCATCGGTATCATGATAATTGTTAATATATACCCAGTGAATCACTCACGAATTCAAACTTACAGATGACGAGTTGACACGGTATAATCTAGGGTATCTTATCAATACATGTATCTTTTTACTCATACTATCAACTTAAATGTACTTGAAGAACTACATACTTTACCATAATGTGAACTTGATTTTGTATTAATTGTAGAAATATACTGCAGAAGGAAGGAATAATATTGAAATTGTTATTTAAACAAAATAACGTCCTTGAGGCCTAACAAAATTGTTTGTTTCCGGTTACCCGACCACCACCTAGTTTTTCACGCTGACAGTAAACTTTTTACGTATTCGAGAAAAAATAATAAAATCGCGAAAATTTTGAAGTCTCGCAAGAAATAGTGGGTGTGGAAACTGACATCGACATAAAAGGACAACTTTTATAACACTGTATTTCCAATCTATAAATAGCTGTATATCTGAGGGAAGAAACCAATATCTACCATATCTACCTACCCCACCTATTTTAAAATTGAGCGTAATCGGAACTACACATTTTTTTGTTGGGTCTAAAGCCTCATTGTAGCAGATATTGTTTTACATGTGAAGTAGATCATACATATATAAGGAAAATCTTTGAGCAAAAACTATTTTAGACAACATAGACAACAATGTACACCTACATATGACTACGTAAATGGGATATAGATATATAAATCAAATCAATGTCCATGCTGATTTCTTAGACGTTCTCCAGATATATAGATATACTTAAAATATGCAAAATATTAGTTAAGGGTATGTGCCCTGTAAGGCTTGTTGATTTGAATTACAATAATTCGATAGTTAGGAAATATCTTAAGAATACAATATTGAAATTTCATATAATTACATGTAAAGCTTGTTGCTTCAGTGTTATCTAATGAGTAATTTGCATAATTCTTTAATAAGCAATAGCTTAAGGATGTAAGTTTTCAAATTTTCAAAATTTTCAAAATTTTCAAGTTTTCAAAAACATTACACATACTTCGATGATAACAACGCGCACGTAGCATTTGTTGCAATGATGCATTTGAATAATTGGTAATTATAAGGCAATATACATAATGTACTAAGAAGTTAATCTTAAAATTTTCGTGCAATTATTTACATACATTGATATCAAAATTCACATTTCCTTTAAAGATTGCTGATGAAGTTTTAATAAAAAAATGAGACTTTTGAATAATGAATGATGTTTCTCTTTTGGTATTAGACAAAATTTAAAGTTAATATAATCTAGTATATTATATTTATTGGCGATAAACAATCGCTAATGATATCGAAAGGATAAGGTAAATCAAATCCTACGGAAGGCATTTCAGTTTACATCTGGTCTTAAAACTAGACTTAAACTTCGTAGAAACTAAATTAGTATGTCATAAATGTCATAATAAAATAATTCAATTATATTATTCAAATATGAATGGTATATGCTCTACTGTACTGTACTCTACTCTATCCTACTCTACTGTACTCTACTCTACTCTATCCTACTCTACCCTACTCTACTGTACTCTACTGTACTCTATCCTACTCTACTCTACTCTACTCTATTCTACTCTACTCTGTCCTACTCTACTCTACTCTACTCTATTCTACTCTGTTCTACTCTACTCTACTCTACTCTATTCTACTCTACTCTATTATTCTACTCTACTCTATTCTACTCTACTCTGTCCTACTCTACTCTGTCCTACTCTACTCTACTCTACTCTATTCTACTCTACTGATAACAAGGCGCACGTAGCATTTGTTGCAATGATGCATTTGAATAATTGGTAATTAGGCAATATCCTAAGAAGTTAATCGTAAAATTTTCGTGCAATTATTTACATACATTGATATCAAAATTCACATTTCCTTTAAAGATTGCTGATGAAGTTTTAATAAAAAAATGAGACTTTTGAATAATGAATGATGTTTCTCTTTTGGTATTAGACAAACTTTAAAGTTAATATAATCTAGTATATTATATCTAGATCTATTGGCGATAAACAATCGCTAATGATATCGAAAGGATAAGGAAAATCAAATCCTACGGAAGGCATTTCAGTTTACATCTGGTCTTAAAACTAGACTTAAACTTCGTAGAAACTATATTAGTATGTCATAAATGTCATAATAAAATAATTCAATTATATTATTCTAATATGAATGGTATATGCTCTACTGTACTGTACTGTACTCTACTCTACTCTATCCTACTCTACTGTACTCTATCCTACTCTACCCTACTCTACTGTACTCTACTGTACTCTATCCCACTCTACTCCGTCCTACTCTACTCTATTCTACTCTACTCTACTCTACTCTACTGTACTCTATCCTACTCTACTCTACTCTACTCTACTCTACTCTACTCTACTCTACTCTACTCTACTCTACTCTACTCTACTCTACTCTATCCTGCTGAACTTGTTACTGGACTTGATGTTGTTTTGAATAGCAACAGTCTCACGTCCTATCCTGGATGCTTCTTCAGGTCGACTGATGACAATAACATATATTGGGCCATTAGACAAAGAATATTAACTTAGCAAAAAAGTTCACTTATCGTATATAATTAATGTATAGCAAAATACGAATCTGTAGTAAATGTACAATGCAGATGTTACTTGTGGCGACAATTCACCTAATTCTTTGTAAATTAATTTCACTTCAGCATCATATCCCATAGAGAATTTATCACAGGGCACAGCTGTTTTTTGTTAATACGGAAAGGTCACGCAAACATTATTACCTTGGTCCTAAAACATGTCCACGAAAGGAAAGTACATACGAATGATATTATGTTCCCACACGTTCCTTAACTGTGTGATATTTTTTTGTAAACTCAATACTTGTGTGGATAATAGTAAATATCATATTTGTCAATTTCGGTACTCTTATTTAACGTGTACATGATTAAATGCGTGATATGTAATCACATACAATAATTTGTAATCAGTCAGTTTATTTACCCCTAAACAAACTATAACAGTGGGTAAATGGGAAGTCGGGAAGTAGCTTACAGCTAGTCTGAGCCTGTCCCCTCACAAATTTACAAACATACATTCACAGCAATACCATGTAAGGACATACACAACAATTAGTGTAGAAAAACTAATTATTCAGAGTGAACGTTTCTCCTTTTTGTTTTGTTTTGTATGTTTTTTCGCTTTTTGCTGTTTTTTGCAATATGGAAAGCCATTACAATGAATATAACACCTCCTTTAATTTCAGTCTTATATAATTTGATAATAACAATGAAAATGGAAAATTTCTGGACAGCATCAATAGAAACCAATTTTGATTATGCAGATGTAAAGATAATAGATATGCAATTGTTGGCGCTTATTTAGCCTGGGACAATCTTGACGGTTGCATCTCTTATGACAATGATAATCGAGCTTTCAGTTAACTCATAGACCCTCCACATAGACCGTCCACAAACGGGTCTATATGGTTTACCAGCTTAAGATGCAAATTTAAACTACATCTAATGTTCTTCAACGTGGTAGATTACACAAGTGGGTGATAGCGGTTCCTCTATTGTGTGAGTCTAATCACCTTGTGATCAAGATAGTGTAAACAATGGAAGTCCAAAAACAGCACTGCAAGGTCAAAGGACCCCAATTTATTTATTATTTATTTATTTATTTATTTATTTATTAGTTAACCATTCAGCAGACATTGGCCAATAACAGGAGGAAGTTAAGGTTCATTATTTGTTAGTGCAGGGGGAAACTGGAGTACACGGAGAAAACCTACGTTGTTCGGTAGAGTCAAACTGAACGACACTTTTCTTACTTACAGTGTGGTAAATCTTACTCAAATCCTGATGGGCGATCGAACCCCGACCACAGTGGTAAGAGGCAAGTGATTTAAACTCTCGGCCACTGACAACCCTTAAATAAACTAGTGTTCAGATACGCAGAGGCTTCAATGCATCAGAAGTCTTCAAGCATTCTGTCAATTACCTTGATAAAGTAAAAAGTAAAGTAAAAAAAGTAAAAGCCATTTACATCAGGACACTTAAACCATTATTGAACAGAGACGGAGTGAGATACAAACTTCTAGGTACCTATGGCCTCTTATTAGGCTCACGTGAAGTGTGAAGTTGAAAAATGTACACTTTTCAAGTTTGCGTTTGGAGCAATCGTTTAAGGATACTAATTAGTGTTGTTGCATTGTATGACTAACCACAAGTCAGTTATTAATAAGCAGGACAGTATGTGATCGTGGTGAGTTGTTAGGTCTAGAATGAACGTAAGTCATAATGCTGTTTTCATTGGCAGTAAATGGATTATGTCAATTGCGGCTACATCTAACTGGCCGTCGTTACGTTTTCAAGGTTATACACTCTTGGCTTTGAAGTGGTAATTCTGAAGGACACATAAAAATGGAATGTGTAAACCGAACACATACAGACATTATCCATATACGCTGTTACCAATACAGAACAAAATAAAGAATTGACTATTTTCGAAAGCAGCACAAAATATCAAACCATTCAAGTGTTAAATACACACTGTAGCATTCAACACACTGATGCATTTGCATCACATTCCCTACAAGCTTGATGGGTGGTTGGTTGGTTGGTTGGTTGGTTGGTAGGTTAGAGTGTCTATGACAACACCATTGATGTCGAAATCTGGAATTAGAAACATTCCATGTGGATCAATCTGGAGTTATTGAGATTTGGTGACAGATGCTGCCTTTAAATTTATTTTACAAATACTACAAGTATATAGTGCTTTAAATTTCGCTTTGACGTATACGACATATCGACAGGATAGTTTATTGTTTCAGAATATTGCTGTGACAACTATCAAACGACGTGTCTTATCAATCTTTCTGAGAACGACTATAGTATTATATAATTTGTTCATTAAAAGGGCTAGCGCTTATGGGTAATATGAAAATGATTCGTTATTTTTTTAAATAGAGAATTCACCCCTAAAGGTGAGCTCTGTTTTGTTATTATGTTGTGGGAAACATCACTTTTGAAATGGAAAAGTATGAACTATGATGCGATAGTTTGTATTCCCAAGAATAAAATATGAATATGTGATTTTATTACTAAAATAAACACAATATTAGTCTCTTTGCTACCTTCGAAATGACTCTCTGAAATTTAAACCACAGTGAATTTGATTTTTGACAAATTTCACAATTTCACGTACGTGTTTTTTATTACCATATATAGTAACAAATTGGCAAGGTCTTTGAGTATTGAAGGATTTTTGGTAACAACGGGTGACATGACCCGGGAGTTGAAGCTGGTTTGACCATGGGTGAAGATATTCTCATCTCATGCTCTCACACGGCAAACAGAGATGCGGGTGTGTAAACACGTTCCTCACTATGAACATAGAAATACAGAAATACTATATTTCCAATTTTGATTGAGAATGAGATAGTGAAGAGATAGTATGAATTTATCTTGGCGAATTCTTGAGAAAGATTTCAAACAGATGCAGTCTATTCATGGCCAACACAACATGTAATGTGAAACGTTCACTTAACGTTGGGTCAATATTAAAATTAGGAAAGGTCACGCGGAATTCTGTTTTCCCAAAGTCTTATCACCAAAAATATGCAAATAGCTAATTAAAACTAAAATTAAAAGTAAAAATGTGTTCGCTTTGGTATCACAAATATATGTACCAAATTATATATAGCATTTAAACCTTGCCCTTTA
This sequence comes from Glandiceps talaboti, assembly GCF_964340395.1. Lineage (NCBI taxonomy): Eukaryota > Metazoa > Hemichordata > Enteropneusta > Spengelidae > Glandiceps > Glandiceps talaboti. Next base: position 13,527,542 of record NC_135551.1, on the reverse strand, counting down.
TAGATAGTCTAATTACTGAAAATCGTTAATTAGGCTAGTTAATCATTATTATTCATAGGATGTTTACCACGATCTAATCAGTTCTTTTTTTTACCATAGGAAAGATGAGCAGCAAGTTTCATTAGAATCGATACAGCGGTATTTCTGACATTCTGTCCACAGACAGACAGACAGACAGACATACAGACACACACATACATACATACATACATACATACATACATACATACATACAGACAGACAGACAGACAGACAGACAGACAGACAGACAGACATAACGTACATACATACATACATACATACATACATACATACATACAGACAGACAGACAGACAGACAGACAGACAGACAGACAGACAGACACAGACAGACAGACAGACAGACAGAAGCATGATATTGTACTTCCTTAGGGAAGATAAACATGGATTTATTTACGAAAAATACGTAGAGAAATTACAGGAGTAAATAAATGGCACGCCCATGTATTCATTAAAATACGAGATAAAGAAAATGTTTCATCACTTCGATCTTATATGCGCCAAAGTGTCTACAAATGTATGAACACGTTTTCTTTTCTTTTTTTATTTCAGAGATAACACGTATTCACAAAGCTCACCTAGCTAAATTTGTATTTAATGTTTTGTACGAATTGTGAATTCAGCTATTTAATAACGAAATTTTATATCGTCTGCTATATCTTGAAAATCTTTGACTATATCATAGTTTCGCCCTTTGTCGATTGCTCATCGTTCCCGAAATACAAATGTACATGTAGACCAGTTAGATCTTCCATTACCGATAAACACCTTTGACCCAAAAAAGACAACATTAGAAAAAAAGTGCAACTTTATAGTCTAGTCCCGATCTTAAGAAATTTGAATGTTGTGGACCATTTTCGGTAAAAGTTGGAAAGCAGCTTTCTTTAGGGCAATTTGATGGTGCTAATTCCAAATACAAACATGCCTTCCAAGCAAAACATTGAAATTACTATCTTAAATATACATATATTTGCGAAGGTTTGGCATTTTTGGCAACAATTATATAACCAGTTTGAGGAAAAACTCTTTTGGAAAACATACACAATAAGGTACTCCTACATATAACATCGCTATTGAGACATTTTTGGAAAGAAAATCAATGGCAATGTTGAATTCTTAGTCGACATTTTTTATGTTGTATACATATATCATTTATGTTCTCAAGATATATATTTATATACATATATACTTAGAATATCCAAAATATTTTGTAAGGGTATGTGTCCTGTAAAGCTTGTTGATTTGAATTACAGTAATTATTTGCATAATTAATGATCTTCAATAATTAGGAAATATCTTAATAATACAAGCTTAAAATTTCGTATAATTAGTTATTATAAAGCTTTGCTTTAGTTTTATCTAATGAGTAATTTGCATAATTAAATAATTTTGCTGATGCATAATAATGAGACTTTTGAATAATGAATGATTTTTTTGGTATTAGACAAACTTTAAAGTTAATATAATCTGGTATATTATAATTATTGGCGATAAAAAATGTTAATGATGTCAAAGGATACGGAAAATCAAACCCTACGGAAGGCATTTCAGTTTACATCTGGTCTCAAAACTAGACTTAAACTTCGTAGAAATCTAGATTAGTAAGACTTTGCGTAAATATTATCCTAAATTAATTCATTTATATTATTCAAATATGAATGGTATATGATCTACACTACTCTCTACTCTACTCTACTCTACTCTACTCTACTCTACTCTACTCTATCCTAATGAACTTGTTACTGGACTTGGTGTTGTTTTGTATAACAATAGTCTCACGTCCTATCCTGGATGCTTCTTCAGGTCGACTGATAACAATAAGATATTGTTCTATTAGACAAAAGAAGATTAACTTAACGAAAAAGTTCACTTTTCTGATTTGTGTATGGACTATAAAATATATCGCTATGATATAATATTTCATATTCATAATGTAAATGTAAGACTATAACTTCCGTTAAAAATTGTTTCCTTGCTCTCACCAATTAAACAATGTACAGGAATATGAAAATGGGAATCATCACCAGTACAGCTGAAATGATGTAGGCTTGGTGTTTCACTCGTGCAGCATGACAATTATTACACACCCTCAGACAACTTCTAATGCAAAAGAAACAATTACATAGGTGCCGTGCGCAGTGGGGATGTAGAGGTAGTCAAGTTAAATTGTTGATTACCACTTAGAAAATAAACAACTGAAGACATTAAAATAATCCAGTCCATGTGTAATGTTTTCGTTAGAAGCCTGCTTTTACTGCACTGTGAAAGAATAGCAATGCTTATCACTATTCAGTGTGATTGGGCAAAGGATCCTCCTGTTGTGTTTGTTGTGTCTCTGTTATTGTTCGTCTAGGGTCGAACTATGACTAGCTCTGTGTCAAAAACGTAATATCCCAAGAGTGAAACACCATGCATACGTCATTTTAGCTATAATGATGCACCTATAAGTATGGTGCTTACTTGCCTAAATTTCTTGTTCAATTAATGAGATAAAGTAGCCATTACCATTGTAGGAATCAATATCAGGATGATGTAGATTGATGACGTCATCAATTGTGATAATGTATGAATAATTACTGGATAACACATTCATGAAATCCTTCAATGAAGGACATAGCAAATACATGACATGATGTGTGTTGGTTGACAAGGTCACAGCAGCAATTTTTTTATCATTTTGAAGTCACGTTCCAAATATGTATTTGCATAGATTACAGCTACACTCTTTTTTCAGTAAACTTAAATATCCTGATATTATGACCGATGGGCGAAGTACTCGGGTTGGAACTCCGCATATACGTACTGGGAATGAAATTCAGTTCAAAAGTGTACGTATTTAATATTTTCTGCTAACAGCGTGAAGTACTTTCGTTTTCAATTTCTTCCAATTCTGTTCGAGAAAAAAATTATAAAATCGCGAAAATTTTGAAGTCTCGCAAGAAATAGAGGATGTGGAAACTGACATCGACTTAAAAGGCCACACTAAAACTGTTCTTCCAATCTGTAAATTGCTGTGCATCTGATGGGAAGAAACCAATATGGAAAACGACGGAAAACATAACAGGTATGGAATTCAATATAATGCTTTTTCCAGGAATAATTTGGGATTCTCTTTCTGTCCTGCTTTCCTGTTGAGGAATTATATAAACAAATATTCGCTTTACAAACGACGGCTATATAAAGTAATAGCTGGCTATATTAGGATCAGTTTTGGATATTTCATTCTAAGGATTTATGCTAAAACATTCATTTCAAATTAGAATATTCAAATATTGACAGAGCAAGATTGATAGATTGAAGTGCAAGCCTAGGGGGTTCACCATGTGATTTCGGCGAGAGTGGGGTGGGGTGGGAGGCTGAAGGATTTTCGAGAAACAAATTGTTGCCGGCCAATAGCAGGGAAAAAGTATACTGACCAACTGAAGACAGAAAATAAAATTTGTTTCCAGGGTATAAGGTAAAGAAATATTGTTGTAATGCAAGTGCAGAAACTAGCTACAAATGTCAAATTCCCGGGTACATGTGTGATTGGTGCTGCCGTAGGCGGCGGCGGCACCTAAACTTTCAAAGTTTCTTATCAAAGGTATATACTAACTGTTGGCAAATGCTGAAACAAACCAAAACACTTGGCTCCCTCACACAAGCTTATATTCAACTGTTGTTGCTTATAATGCGAAATTAAGTCCAAATCCGCCAGCCCCCCTCCCCAATCAAATGGTTAAACCCTAATGCAATAATTTCCTTACAAACATGCCACCATGCACTTCAGACAAGTATCAACATTTTGTCTCTGTGTATGTATGTATGTATGTATGTATGTATGTATGTATGTATGTATGTATGTGTGTATGTATGTATGTATGTATGTATGTATGTATGTATGTATGTATGTATGTATGTATGTATGTATGTATGTATGTATGTATGTGTGTGTGTATGCATGTATGTATGTATGTATGTATGTATGTATGTATGTATGTATGTCTATAGCTATATATATATATATATATATAGCTATATATATATATATATATATATATATATATATATATATATATATAGAGAGAGAGAGAGAGAGAGAGAGAGAGAGAGAGAGAGAGAGAGTTTCATTCTTCTTTCGCCAAGTAGAGTGTTCAATCAGCAATGCATACATAAAAGTGGAAGAAGACGAGTACGTATACAGTGCACAGTCGCGTGTAAGCCAATACTCCATTCCCGAACGGTAATATTCTGGAATAGAACACTAGCCCACATGCGTCCGTCCGTCCGTCCATCCATCCATCCATCCATCCATCCATCCATCTATCTGTCTATCTATCTATCTATCTATCTATCTATCTATCTATCTATCTATCTATCTATCTATCCATCTATCTATATATCTACCTATCTATCTATCTATCTATCTATCTATCTGTATGTATGTATGTATGCATGTATGTATGTATGTATGTATGTATGCATGTCTGTCTGTCAATAAACTAGACTAAGTGTTCCAAGACGACACCCTATTGAGGCTTTGATTAACGTGACGTCCATTCAATATCTTATCACTGCCATACCAACATGTTGCGACAATAGTTTTAGTTTGTGTGTGATAGTGGTTATGAGTTGTTAGGTCTAGAATGAACGCAAGTCATAATTATGTTTTCATTGGCAGTAAAGGGATTACTTCAAGTGTGGCTACATATAACTGGCTTCGTTACGTTGTCAAGGTTATACACTCTTGGGTTTGAAGTGTTAACCCTGAAAAGACACATAAAAATGGAGTATGTAAACCGAACACATGCAGACATTATCCATATACACTGGTAACAATACATTATACAGAACACAATAAAAAGAACTGGTGACTATTTGCGAAAGCGATACAAGATATCAAACCACTCAAGTGTTAAATACATACTGTAGCATTCAACACACTGATGCATTTGCATCGAATTCCCTACAAGGTTGGTTGGCTGGTTGGTTGGTTGGTTGGTTGATTGGTTGGTTGGTTGGTTGGTTGGTTAGAGTATCCATGACAACATCTTTGATGTCGAAATCTAAAATTACAAACATTCTATGTATTTCAAATCTGGAGATATTGAGACTTTGGTGACAGATGCTTCCTTTATTTTTCAAATACTACAAGTATAGTGCATTACGTTTCGCTTTGACATGTACAACATATCGACAGGATAGTTAATTTTTCCAGAATATTGCTGTGGCAACTATTAAACGACACGTCTCTTCAAACTTTCTGAGAACGACTATATTATTATATATTCTATTCATTAATAGGGCTAAAGCTTATGTATAATATCGACATTGTTTACAATTGGCCTGGAAGATATGGCATTTTAAACTTCAACCTTCGACCTTTGATAAGAATTTTACTGCTTGAGAAATCCAACACAAAGTACTTCCTACGAACATTGGATATATATATATACACCATGGTGTGAATCATGGTGCAAAGCTAACACGCGAGTAATGAGGATGATAATTTTATAGGATGCATGCTTACTTGGTACTATGGAGAATTGTTCTGATGTGTTCTACATGCATCAAATGAAACGCCCGGAAAAATCCCTAAGTGTATAAAATATGTCGTCAGTGTGTGATATCCTACAAATATATACGTTTCAATCTCTACTTTTGCCATCGATTAAAGTGGAACTGAACGAGTTTTAAAAGGCACAAGAGAAATGGACATTGTTTGTGAAGTAACATTTGATGGAAAATATAACACTGCATGTGGTTTGGTATTCTTATGGTTATCTTTTCATTTGCATAATGGTGTTGTGATAAGTAGAATGCGTCTAAATGTTAAAAGCACATTGTACTTGGAATACACTAAACAGTGCACGATACAAGATGTAAATGTTTACCATATACAGTACATTCACAACAAGTTCTTGAATTATCCCATGTTAAACGATTCACAAATAATGTACACTAGAATGGCAGGCCAATCCTATTAATATTAATACAAATTGTTAAGTATGAATATACATGAACATTAAATTCTTCAAAGCAATCATCGGCCATTTTCTAGATAAGTGGCTTCGCCGCAATCAAATACAACATTCCTCCACATTGATCTCATGCTGAATTGGAATGAAAAGTGTACAAGTGGCGCACGGTCAAAGGGACCACTGAATATGTTTCACGACTTGCCATAAAGAACCACAATTGTGTCATCAAACAACCATAACTATGTATTTTCCCATCAGTGTCAGTACAGTACAGTACTTTTTCCGGTGCAATATTTGCAATACCATTAATGTTATAGGAAGAACAACAGATGTTTTAATGACAGAAAATTCGGCGTCAGTTACCCTCTGATTAGTACTTGGGCAGGATTTATTTTCAACAGTCGAGCATAAATCGATAAATCTAGAAATGGCCGATGATTGCTTTAAAGAATTTAATGTTCATGTATATTCATACGTAACAATTTGTATTAATATTAATATGATTTGCCTGCAAAGTATTGTTTAATTATCGATTTATGCTCGACTGTTGAAAATAAATCCTGTCCAAATACTAATCAGAGGGTAACTGACGCCGAGTTTTCTGTCATTGAAACATCTGTTGTCCCTATAACATTATTAGTATTGCAAATATTGCACCGGAAAAAGTAGCAACTTTATTTATACAAATAAAATTAATTACATGTTTAATATTTTGTTGATGCAACTTATACCTGAATATATTACATCCATTCTGTGAAATGCAAAATTCTGAACTATAGCTAGTACATGATTTACCACTTAATTAATGATATGAAAGTGTATGAAATTTGACGCTTACAGAGTTAAATATTGCCTAATTATCAAGAAGATCATTACTTATGCAAATTAAATGTTTAGCTTCTAAGTTACATTATCAAGCTTTAAATGACACATGCACGTCTTTATCACCAGTAAATCTACGAAATTAACAAAGCCTGCATTCGTAAGATATTGCCTAATTATCAAAATAATAATTTATGTACACGTCACAATTGAATGCTACATAAAAAACTAATTAATGAAACCATTCACTATGCAACTTATTATTCAAAACTGTAAACTACATCAACAAACTTCATGGGACATATGAAATTTGTTATGGTTAACTAATGTACTAAATAATATTGAAATTGAAGTGTGCATTCTTTAAAAAAAAAGCCTAATTACCGAAAACCTGTAATCTCCATGATCATGATTCAACAAACGTTATAGGACGTACGTGCTTTGTTATGGTTAACATATGTACTATATTATATTGCAATTGAAGTGTGCATTCTTAAGATATAGCCTAATTACCGAAAACCATTAATTATGCAGACTGTAAATGAAAGCTTTAAAGCTATATCAACAAATTTAACTTTATGTGACATGTGTTTTGTTGTGGTTAACGTATGTACCAAATTATATTGAATCTGAAGTATGGTTCAAAAGATATAGCCTAATTGCTAAAAAACATTAATGCAAATTACTAATTACTATTCATTTGATGTTTACCAAAATCTAATCAGTGGATTTCATTAGCATATGGAAGATGTGTAGCAAGTTCCATTAGAATCAATATAATAGTAGTTTTTGAGATATTGTGTCCACAGCAGACAGAGGCTGACAGACAGACAGACAGACAGACAGACAGACAGACAGACAGACAGACAGACAGACAGACAGACGCATAACATAACATAACATAACTTTCCCTTACGGGAGGTAAAAAAAATGTGTGGAAAAATATTGAAGCATGAAAGATAACATAGGTAAATGTTCTCAAACACGTTCATCAGGTCGGTAAAACATAAAGATAATATTAATAATATGATTTTGTACCACAACCAAGGGTTCGTATTACTTATCACGAGTAACGTTCAGGTTGACAGTGTCTGTTCAGGTTGACCACTAGGCGGCAGTTTGACAAATTTAAGCCTATCGGTTTGAACTGGCATAACGTTACTCATAAGTAATACGCACCCTTGATCGTGTTACTCGAACTTACTATTATCAATAGGTAAGCGGTTTTTTTCATCTCAGAACTCGGATTTGTTAATGTAGCTGACAAGCTTTGGGGAACCTTCAGTAATTACGCGGGAGATCAGGTCCAGACTATTGAACTATGGCATAAAATGTGACCTTCTCCAATTCCATTTTCAAAACTGTAGCTCTCCCTATATTTCCTTACCCAAAAGCAAGATCCAATTTGGCAACGATGGGATGCAAAACATTGCAAGATTAGATAGGAAAATGTGTGAATATACACTGTTTACTCCATCACAGATATAACATATTGCTATATCACTAATTTCCAAAACAGTGTACAATACATATTCATACTCAGCATGTACTTTTACATTGAGATTCTTTCTATAGGATCACTGATATAGATGCACTTTTCAAAGCGTAAATGTCATTTATGTGGTACCGATGTAAAATTTAACAGGATAGAATAATTTATAAAAGGACATTACATGTACAGATGTGAAATATAATTTGCACATATCTGACGTAATATAATTTATTTCATAAAGTATTCAGTATACAACCAATGGCGTTTTTATGAATATTACTGAGAACAATGTCGTCTCGTGTGGACACTTTCTGTGCATGGATTTTTTTTCCAAATAGTAAGTCTGACACTAATATTCAGTTTTCAAACATGAAAAAAAAAATTTAAATGGACGTCGAAGGAACATGGTTGAGGCTAATTCATACCGTATGCTCTTAACCAGTAGATGTACGTATGTTCGGCATCACTGAAATAGATTGGGTTTCATACATTCCAAAACAAACTAAAAAGATATAACATATACACATTGTGACCCTGCAACTCAACCGGAAAAGGTCTATTATTGTATCTTCATAACCAGTTGAAAATAAATCATATAACTGTACAGCCTTGAAAACATATGGTATTCCTAATGAAATGAAAGTCTCACTGTCTCCATTCCTGTACCATTTTATTACCTACCTTCGCTAGGGGAGATTCTGTTTTAGTGATGTATGTATGTATGTATGTATGTATGAATGTATGAAATACATGTATGTATGTATGTATGTATGTATGTATTTATGTATGTATGCATGTATGTATGTATGTATGTATGTATGTATGTATGTATGTACGTACGTACGTATGTATGTATGTGTATGTGTATGTATGTATGTATGTATGTATGTATGTATGTATGTATGTATGTATGTGTGTATGTATGTGTGTATGTATGTGTGTGTGTGCGTATTTGTTTTTTGTTTGCGTGCGCGCATGCGTGCGTGTGTGTGTGTTTGTTTCTCTCACTCTCTGTCTCTCTGTCTGTTTTTACGTCATCGTTTCCTCAACATATGGCTGGTTCAATTCAAAGACAATTGAGTACATTTAATAAACATTCAATGATATTAATGAGAGATTTGCACAAATAACAACGTTGGTCATAATGCCATCTCTTAATACGGCATGTTGTTCATTTCTTGTAATTTTCTAATTGGTGTTAACAGAGCACTTGGTAATGTAGCTTTTAACACTAATGTTGATCAGAATTTCTAATTGTTGTTAGTAATTAGGCTATATCATTAGAATGCCCTTGTCAAATTCTATATAATTCGGTATGTAGATAAACCCTAATTTATGGTTGATGACTCGACTTGACTTTTAGTTTTAATATGTTGCTGCATTAGTAATGATTTTTGATAATTAGAGAACATCGTTTCCCTTTCATATTGGACAATACCGTATGGGCTGTCAAAAAATGTGTGGTAGTTATGGCTCAAAATTTTGCATTAGAATAATTAGTGTATGTAGGAACAAACATATGTATATGTGTTTACCCTTGGCGAGCACATTCAGTTAACGTATGGTTGCTCCCACACTGTAATTGTTGGAATGCAAAATTCTAGCTTACATACCTGATGCATCCCTTAATTGACAAATTAAATATACCATACTATATGAAATATGCAAACGTAAGACATTGCCTAATACCGAAAATCATTAATCATGAATCATAAAGATAGATCAAGGATACAATCACGATGACACGAAGTGGTGGTGCATCCTTGCAGGAAATGTCAGGAAATTTGAAAAAAAAAATTGAATTTTCATCCTGAATGTCCACATGTCCTACTGAATTTGACATTAATTACTATAAAAGCAACAACAGGTTACTATATTTAGATATGCTGTTGCATGTTCCATCTTACTTGCCTAATGTTTAAAGAAAATAAAATTGTGGCCATCATGGCGTGGTTGACATTACACAATGACCTTCAGAGTGCAGGGGTCATCATATTTCATATTCAACACCTGTATGTACAACATATCAGCGGTTCGAAGTACCAAAGATGATATCGGTGTACTTAGTCTGTATGCGTGACTGGGTGTTTCAAGTGATGTAGGCAATTCACCTGGCTTACTAGAGCACTTGTGATTCATGAGCTGGCTGGACCTGTTCCTTAAACTGCCAGAAAACAGTGCAGTAACACCTGGTGCTGTAATTCTCTGGTAGGGTCTAGTTCTTTTACTGGTCACTTCGGTTTCCAGCAATGCATGTTGCCTCCTCTGTAGAACGTTTGGATATTTGTAAACTTGTATGTCTCATGTATTTTGATTCCTTTTTTATTCTTTACTTTTGTCCCTCGGACAGGACGTAAAATGGAGGTCCCATGTATCGGAGTGCAAATATACCCAATGCACGTTATAGAACAATCTACACTTTTCGTAAAGTGTATGTGTAAACCCGTCGTTGTGTTTTTAAACCAGTTTTTAAACCAGTACTTTTTTTAATTCCTTGCCGTCTTACTACTTATACAAAAAAATACATACATACATACATACATACATACATACATACATACATACATACATACATACATACCTGTAACATGCAATGTACAGTGTATATTTTATGCAGAAAGCGCGCTACTCGATCTAGCACATATAATATAGGTTTTGAAAGCTGCCTTATGGTAATGCTGTTTCGTCGGCACAAATGGTATTTTACAATACATTACACGAAATTAAAAGCGAATGTTGAGAATCTATTAAGTAGTGTGTTAAATAGGCTATTAGCGTGGCAGAGGCTAGCGGCTATTATTAAGCCTATAGCTTGTTCCATATAGCCCGCACAACGTGATACGATATTGACAGTGCATTAATGAATACTCAAACCATAGGAGTTCGTACATATGTTGTTAATAGGCCAATAATATACGAACTCTAAAAACACATGTACATTTTTTTTAAAAACAAGAACGTTTACGACAGAATTACCATCCGCAACCAGACAAACGTCACCATCACTTTTTCCATTGCACAGAATGTAACGCGAGATGTTCGAATATGGGAGACATATAAAAAAACACAGTTAATTTTTACGTGAAATAGATTGTCAACATTTTTGGAAGCGATTTGATAAATATAGCACATACAGAACGATATAGGCGCTGATGTTTGGGTCCGAACCCTCCAAAAATAATTTGGTTGGATTTATTACATCGTCGTACTTTGTGTATTGCTACGTAATATATTTACCAACAGGTGATTCAATACTGTGCAGGGTGCATTATACTATGCGTAAGTCAATTTATTTTTAAACAACAACAACAACAACAACAACAACAACAACAACAACAACAACAACAACAGCAGCAGCAGCAGCACCAACAACAACAACTTTAATTGTACTCACAGTGTGACGTTTCTGATGACTTCCATGATCTTGCGGAGTATATTTAGGGAGACTGAGTGTGTTTACATATTACCTTTAACATATTTTAAAGTAGAATCTCTATGCGGTTGCGGAGTAATAAATTACTGACGACATGGTATAAACATATCACCAACCACACACACACAGTCGATGACAATATCACATATGTACTCGTGGCATATATAGATAGGGTTAAAACCTGTAATGTGCTTTGATTCGTTGCCATCGCATCAATAGGCTATTCTTCCTGTCCTTATATTGGTATGTCATACACTCTGTTGTTGTACATAATGTTATACAGTATCACATAGTGACGATTTTAAATTTGTTTTCAGCCTTAACCAGGAAAGAAATCACAATATTTAGGGTGACAACAACGCCGAAATTCACCTTCTTTTGAAACGTGAGTATTAACACACATGTCGTACCTACTTATTTACATGTTGAAAATGTGCATACCGTTTACCATTCATTAGTATTTCTTAATCAGAAAGGAGTACAATCATTATTGAATGTTTATAAGGTCCCTTTAGTAAATGGATAAATATTCAGGTGTGAAAAACAGCTTTTGGCAGACGTAGAAAAAAGGTTGGGCCAGTGTAAAAGAAGTAAACTATTAAGATAACACTAATGAGGGAAACTAGGATTGAAACTATGGCCTTTAAATGCAGTGTACATACATACATACATACATACATACATACATACATACATACATACGTGACGTACGTACGTACACACACACAAACAAACACACACGTACGTACGTACGTACGTACGTACATACATACATACATACATACATACATACATACATACATACATACATACATACATACATACATACATACATAAACACACACATGAAATGTATACATTATCGATAATAATTATACCTTCACACAACACTCGTATGACTATATTATACATGAAATGTGCTTTTGACTCTAGTCAGCTAGATTCATACCAATCTGATTAAAATCCGATGTAGATGTCGGCTAATCGTGCATTGCTATCTTACCATCGTTATTTAGCTTGAATTGACCTTCGTAGTACATGTTTACATTTTTTAGCCTGATCGCCTCCTCTACGAGCGATCAGGCTAAAAAATTTAAACATGTACTACGAAGGTCAATTCAAGCTAAATAACGATGGTAAGATAGCAATGCACGATTAGCCGACATCTACATCGGATTTTAATCAGATTGGATTCATACAGTTTACTAGCAAGTCGTTCATTTTACATATTATTACTGTAACAGCTAGTACACATCAGACATCTAGCGGGTTTAAAAGCGATGTAATGCTGAGTACAACATATTAAATGCAGTAGACTGACTCATTTCAGAGTTACCTTTTTTATATTTCACACCACTAACGCAATTTTTAGTATTAAATTCAATGAAATATTTTCAGACACATAATCGAATAGTTATTGTCAAAAATAAGTGAAGACACATTTTGAAAGTAACAGGTACTGTAATGTCAAAAATATTTGTATGCATTTGGTGTCAACAAATTCTAGAATATAGTGCTAATATAATTATATTATGCATGTTGCGACACGACATGTACGTGGTCATGAGAGAGCAGAATGATCTCAAATCATAATGGTGTACTTATTGAAATTGAAATTGAAAATTCATTTGACCAGAAAATGAAAACAAAATATGTATTCTTTGAAGGCAATACAAAACAGAATTGTGGTGAGGACCATGGAATAGTTCCCGAGGAACCAATTAAAGTCCCTCATGGACCAGACGTTCGTGAAAATTGAGGCTAATTTTGGGGTATGAGATATAATAATAACAACTACATCTCCTGTGATGGCGATTATATATGTCGGTGGAAAATATAATAAATATACTCTCTAGGTGTATAAAATGAATAGAAATAAATAAAAAGCATACATACAGATATGAAATTATAGAAGCGTGTTAAAGATTCGGGCAGATGTAGTCATTCCCTCAGAAAACCACTTTTTTAGTTTCGCCTTAAATATTTGTCTATTGTTAGTCTTTTTTATTGTTGTGGGCACATAATTCCAAGTTTGAATAGCTGCATATTTAAAATTGTGTTGGCTAACTACAAGTGTACTCTTGGAATGGGAAGGTTATAATTGGTTTTAGCTCTGGTCGGAGATTTGACAACTGGTTAATAATGTAGTGGTCGAGGGTGTGTATATAGCGATCGTGTTTTAGGTCAAAGATGAACTTGCAAGTTTGAAGTTTACAAAGTTTAGGCCTAATAAAAAAATATGTGGTTCCGATTACGCTCATTTTTAGAATAGGTGGGAGCAGGAAGACTTTTTTCACATGTGAGTGTCTAGTTCAGGTAGTTATGTTTTGATTGTTTTCCTAATGGTCTCTGTGTTGGGAATTAGTTTCTTCCCATCAGATGTACTGCCGTTACAGATTGGAAGAATAATGTTATATTGTCTTTTTAAGTTGATGTCTGTTTCCGCAGCCACTATTTCTTGCGAGACTTCACAATTCTGGAGATTTTATTATTCTTTTCGAATACATAAAAAAAATTTTAGGGTCGGCAGTGAAAAACTAGGTGGGGTCGGGTAACGGAAACCAAGCAATGTTTTTATTAGGCCCATGGATGTCAAGGATATTGACATATATGCAGGTATAGTCAGTATGCGCATATATGCTGTCAATATGTTATTTTAATCAGTTTCTGTATCCGCAGGTAAAGATGGTCAGCACGCGAAAATACGCCATCGCCTTCCTGGCGTTCCTTCTTGCAGTAAATGTAACGATTTACCATGTATTGTATCAACATTATTGGACCATGGACACACAGCCAATCAGGCTTAAGCTGAAGGTTACTGCGACTTCGAACACCTTACAAAACGTCACTAAAGTCGACACACCTTTCAAACGTTTCGTTCATGATAACTATTCAGACCAACACTCAAATATCATTACTCACCAAACAAAGTTAAAGAATATCACAATTAATAAAGGAAACAATGTCGCATCTACTGTCTTTATTAGGAAAGGTAACGATAACGAATCGCAGCCAAGAAAATATATCAACGTGGACGACTATAGATGTATAATGAGTCCGACTAATATTTGTAAAAACAATGATATTTTTCTAATCACGTTAGTTACAACAACGCATGATCACTTTGAAAGAAGAGAAATAGTGAGATCAACGTGGGCAAGTGTTAAACAGGTCGACAATAAAACGATTACTACTGTGTTTTTGTTCGGTAAGGATAACTCAAAGGATATGGGGAATATCACAACTGAATATCACAAATATCGGGACATGGTATTGTTTGATTTCAAGGAAGATTATTTGAATTTGACGTTGAAGACTTTGATGGGATTGAAATGGGCCGGTACATTTTGTTCCAGTGCGTCATTTATTATGAAAACGGATGATGATGTTTTCGTAAACTATTTGTCTCTGGTTCGAAAGTTGTCGTCTAAACCAAGTATCGGTACAGCGTTTGGTTTGGTTATGTATCATGCGCCAGTTAACAGGAATATTAAGCTAAAGTGGTATACACCGATGGACGTTTATCCGTTAGAGAAATACCCGGAGTATCTACAAGGAGCAAGTTACGTACTTTCAAAAGATGTTGCTGAAAACGTTACACGTATCTCACCACATATACGATATATTGACTGGGAGGATGTCTTTGTCGGCTTATGCTTGCAGAAACTTGACGTACATTTAACATCTGATTATCGCTTTGACCATCAAAACCATTTCAATCTGTTAAGCACAGAAGATCAACATTGCCCTGTTCATTCTATATTCACCATCCATGGCAATGGCCGACATTTGGAAGCAATGATGCAAGACCGTTGGAAACGGTTCCTTATGGAGAAACAAACATCAATTTGCAGACGACTTTTTCATACAAACGTAAATGATACAGCCATAACAGAAGATAACGATGACAACTAAAGGTCACACATAACCGGCTGTGCTCAGTTGAAGAATACCGCAGCAAAGTTGATATAGGAGGTACATTTTTTTCTATGGTTTGACCTAGCTATGCTATCATTAATTTTGGTTGGGGAATCTCTACGCAAGCATAATTATAGAAGCAGTGAACACAAAGTATGGCACAAAACGTTATGGCAACAGCTTGTTGTTGCCTTTAGAGTCAACTCTACGAAACAAGGAAATAGCTACGCCTCTATACAAATTACATGTAGTGGGAAAATCTTAAACATGTACAGGAGTTGTGTTGATAGTCATGTAAATAAATGACTAATTCTGTTTTTCGTTGTCTGCCTTTATTACATGTTGTCACTGACGTTTACCACATAGAAATGATGGTTTGAAATAACTATATAACAAATGAATGATGAAAAATAGCTGCTCGAGATCGGATATAATGCATGACATGGATGGATTAGTGTTACAGTCAATTTCAAAATACCGTGCAGCTTTTCTGTTTGATACAACCACACACACACACACACACACACACCAACAAAATCTGCATATGCAAGATCGCATTTTGTTGCTACAGTTGGTCTAAATGACATAAACCATTTAAATGTATTGCAACTCCATGCAAACACTCAGGCTCCAATGTTTTTATAAGTTATCAAACACCCGATGGAGGCCGCGTAAAATGTCCTTTGCGGTGTTCATTCCATATAGCATGTCCACTTTCTTATTGGTTTCTGCGTGGTTGTATCAAAATGAAAAGCTGCATGGTATTCTTGAATTGAATGATTATTTAGTTGGAATTCGAAGGGCCTGATTAATCAGGAATGTCAATAGTTTAATTCGTTATATAGAACATTTGCATGCACTCTAACTTGTCACATGAGCATTCTGGTGTAAACAGGACTGTCATGATTTATTTATTTCTTGCAACCATGTATCGGACCGTATCAATATATATATATATATATATATATATATATATATATATATATATATATATATATATATATATATATATATATATATATATATATATATATATATATGATGGGTTCTTTTGTGTCACCATATAAAGTCAAATTCCCTACATTTTGATTTTTGTTTGATTATTTTGAAAATAAGCTGAAACTAATGTCATGGAAAATATATCTACATAATATATATATATATATATATATATATATATATATATATATATATATATATATATATATATATATATATATAACTCGGTGAGTATCAATCTGCTATAAGACAGTGCTCTATACCGCAGTGGCAGAGCGTAATAGTTTTGGTAGTACTGGAACTCTTTCTTGGGTGTAACTCGGAGTTTCACGCATATTGCGATCATCAGAGTGTCTGATGATCGCAATATGCGTGAAACTCCGAGTTACACCCAAGAAAGAGTTCCAGTACTACCAAAACTATATATATATATATATGCGCGCGCACGTGTGTGTGTGTGCGTGTATGTATGTATGTATGTGTGTGTATATGTATGTATGTATGTATGTATGTATGTATGTATGTGTGTGTGTGTGCGTGCGTGCGTGCGTGTATGTATGTGTGTGTGTGTGTGTGTGTGTGTGTGTGTGTGTGTGTGTGTATGTGTGTTTGTTTCAAAAGAAACAATCTTGCATGAGAATTTCCCCAATGTGTGGACAAAGATACATCGCCGGGGAAGCATAATTATGTCATTACACCATAGCAATAGTTGTCGAGAGAGAACAGTTTAACTGCACAAACAAATACATTTATCAAAAATCACTACACTAGGAACAAATAGACGCTATTGTCAAAACCTTATGTTGACAGCATGTAATTACCATCACACATTGCCCTACTTGAACATCCCCGTTCTTAACTCCTTATCTTGTAATTTAGAATTTCATCATTCATTTCTGTCAGTTATATTAATTTCTTTAGTGGCACCGTACGCGATCTGATAGGAAATAGAGAACACGCTAGTTTCAGCATTGCTGATCATTTAGATTCCAAAATAAATCAATCTGATTTTTGTCGGGATTCTAATACAAAGGTTCGGTCATCAGTTGATAGCGAAGCACGTCAGAATTTACATAAACTGTATTGGAACTGGTAGATTTAAACAGAATAATTACGGGGGATGCGATATTTTCATTATCACTATTGATGCCAAACGAAAATGTGCCCATTTCATAACATGTATGTTATGAAACATGTATTTTGCCTAGGGATATAGCATGTGATTCTGGTAACTCACAGTCCCTCGGGTGTAATAAACGGGTGCTATATAGCCCTCATGGCCAGGCAATATGTGTTCAATATCAAACCTTAAAGGGAAACGCCACTATTAGAAAGTGAGACATAATCATATTACACATGCAATAATTGTAACGGGGGTAACATTTTTTGTTTCAATTAGGCAATCAACAATATATATATATATATATATATAATAAATATATATATATATATATATATATATATATATATATATATATATATATATATATATATATATATATATATATATATATATATATATATATATATATCAATAATTAAACATTCTGCATGTTATTAGAACTCTATTTTATTCATACGTAGTAGAGTTATAAATTTAAATCGTGATTCTTTGGGGAACTTATTTTCGGGTGCGGACCAAAAAATCATTTGGATTGGATATATATTTCACCATACTCTTTACTTCTACACAAAATACTTCTATCGCAGTGTGTGAGATATTATGATTTGCCTCATTATATCTAAGAGAACAGTCTAAAAAAAGTCCCAGTTGCCGAAAATACATCTACTGTAAATTAATTATTTGATAGTAGTTTTAATTACGTTGTTGCCATGATTCCGGAGATATATGAATTTTAGACTTTGAAGTTTTTTCATTGAGAATCCTTCAACCAGAACGCGAAATTTTACATATAATCTATCCTCCAGTTCGCGTCGAGTATACTTTATAAATTGCTACTCACGGGTCGTATTTTAGGGTATTTTCGACTCCTCATTCATAACTTTCACCAGAATCCGCAATTTTGGATACTGTAAAAGCGTAATTTTCAACTGACATCTCTTCTTCTTTCGTGGTAGTGAAAGGATGGTGATATAAAAATGATGGAATAATTGAAGTTTAAATGTCATGCTAATATATCATAAATAATAGTGCAATAATAAATAATAATGAAATAATAGTTATTATTTTATACAAGTATATTGATGGCGCAAATCGAGAGATCTGATTGGTTTAAAATGAGTTATAATGAACAGTTACAGTTGTTGGCACGCGTCCAAGTTTTGATGTTTACAAACTACTTCGGCTTGGCATTTAATGTAACTTTGTTGTCTGCTCCTAACGTTGCATTCTTCTCAGTCTGCAGTGGTAGTGAACTATGTGGATTGTTACAGCACGATTTTCTCAGTGAGACTGAATAGCTTAAGTGAAATTAAGTTATGAAGCAAATATTTCGAAAGCAGCCGAGTTATCGAGTATTTGTACAAATCATCGCCTAAAGGTCAAGGAATGGCGTGACCCTAAAACGAATGACAACCCGAATGACACAAAACGAATGACAGCATTTACAGTATGTACACATTGGAATGACACCCTTTTCTACACCCAGTTAGGTGAATGCCATCCCCTGCACTGTTAAACAAGTAGAATGACAGTCGCCACTCTATGGCATAAGTGGAATGACAGCAATATCAATGCTATGTAACTGGAATGACAGGATTTACAGTATGTAAACAGTGGAATGACATCCTCTTCTATATTCAATTAGTTGAATGACACTCTGTGTACGACTAAAACAAGTGGAATGACAGCCGCCACTCTCTATTAAAAGTGGGAAGACAAACTATGAATGCTTTGAAACTGGGTTGACAACATTTACAGTATGTAATTATAAACAGTGGAATGACACCCTTTTCTACATTCAGTTAGTTGAATGACACCATCTACACGGTTAACCAAGTGCAATGACAGCTGCCACTCCATAGCATAAGTGGAAAGACAGAAATATAAATAATTTGAATCTGAAAGGACAGCATTTATAGTGTGACAACAGTGGAATGACAGCAATATTAATGTAGAAAAGGGTGCCATTCCACTCTTTACATTGATATTGCTGTCATTCCACTTATGCTACAGATTGGTGGTTGTCATTCCACTTGTTTAACAGTGAAGAGGGTTATTCAACTAAGTTAACGTAGAAACAACAATATTTTACACATGCATATAGATTAATTAAATATCATTCAGAGTCATTCTCGTCGATGAAATCAGACTCACTTTTCACAAATGTGGCGATGATTCTGTTTGAGTCGTCACTGTGCGTCAATATAGTTAATACCATCCTTGTGTAGTGCATGTGCTTTTGGAACAAGCCGCTATTTTTTTTTTTCAAAAATAGCCGTTCCCACTACTATATCACCAACACCATGGTTATTGGAACAGCATAATTTGATCATGTCAGATATGGACTCAGCATTCCGAAGGTTATATCTTATACTCTACATAACAGGGACAGCATGATGTCGACTGCGCCATGATTGAAACTCAACTTTTTTTTTCCAAAATTAAGCAAACGAGGTTGACCTCGGTCGATGATAACTATAGTAATCCGTCATTGTTGTCTTTCACCGCTCCTGGCATGAAATTCCTTGTATGACAACACCATACGTGTTCAGACATATGATAAAAATTGCCTTAACTTGCTATATCGAGTTATATACCTTCGGTGCAGTGATACATCATCACCTAAGCTAGCTATCGAAGTGCAACGACTCTATTTAAATGTTTGAATTCAATGTATGCTCCATACAGTGAGGAAGAACACAGGTTTTCGATGAAGATTTTAAATCTGATGATTGATTTACATGTTTTGCAATAAAACAATATCTAAAAAATGTAATCTTTGTATTTCCTATAATTTGGTACATTATATTGAAAATAATAAAACGCACGTGTGTTATAAACCTTCTAGATGCAACTCTTGATATTAATGAGCAAATTGCATAATTAATGCTTTTGGTAATAAGGCAATATTACAAGTTTCAAATTTCATGTAACTCTATGTATACCATGAACGAACCAAGTTGAATGAAACATAAATAATACTCTGGTTGTTCTACGTCATGACAACGTTCGTCTACGTCACCGGTTCTGCTGTGTTCGAAATATGAGTGAAAACGTTCAAAAGTGTCCCTACTTGCCCCGATTTTTCTTTGATATTACTGGCGCTGGTATGATTATGTTATACATAATTAATCTCCAATATTTTTCTTCATTCAGTCGGAAAATACTCGTAGTGACAAAGACCCCTGAATTATATATTTTTATGAAATATTACATTTATTGCACCACATGATGTGTATATAACTGAATAAATATACTTAACCACAGGGGATTCAATAATGTGCAGGGAGTAATATATTACGAGTACATTTTTAACATCTAACAATACAGTTTCAAAAACACCCAAACACATTCCAGTACGTGGCAGCTGCTACTGATGAGCGTATGATCAGTATGCGATTATAGTAGTATTGCGCCGGATTGGAGCGCGGCAACGACTTAAGTTTAGATAAAACGTTGGGGAAAAAAGGCACGAGCGATTGTCGACAGTCTAGTAACAGCGTTATAACACAATTTAGCAAAGGTACGTGTTCTGATCAGTTATTGCAATTCAATTGGCTATGATACGATAAAGTGTGTAGCCTGTATATCATTCTGTCTCCAAATAGAATTGATAAACGCAAATAACAAAATGTCGACGTTCTGTTTTAGTTATTTATTTACTTACTTATACTCTATTACTTACGCACGCATTTATTTATGTATTTACTTATTTATTTATTTCTTCATTTACTTATATACTTACATATGTAAGTACGTATTTATTTATTTTGTTTGTTTGTTTGTTTGTTTGTTTGTTTGTTTGTTTGTTTGTTTGTTTGCCTACCTCTCTATACGACTATGTGTTTGTTTGTTTGTTTACTGACTGACTTACTATAATAATGTTTTAACTATATTATCATTGCTGCCTAAGGCCCACCATCAATCTTTATATGACAGTTGCATATTAATCACTGATACAATTAGCATTTTACTGAATCTAGCCTTAATTTCGTCATTCAAAATTTGAACTATCGTATGAGCAATATCCACCAATTGTAATACTCAGTGCAATGACACGGAACGATTATATGGAAAACATCAACCACTGTGCAATTTCTATAAGCGAAATTGAATGACAAAATTTCCCAACACGGTGATGAGGGCGTCCTTTGTTGTCAAATAGCCTTTTCAATTGAAAGTGCCCGGATCGAGCAAACTTGTATATGTACGAGCATGCTGCTAAGATTCATTGACGTTTACATGTCGTTTTCCGGTAGCAATGGCGTTAAGACAGTATATGGTTGTGTCACTATGGTTACTTTGTATAATATACCATCAAAGTAACGTCGAGGGTAATGATGTTTTTGTTACCCAGCCTGAGGACAAGACAATTACATTTGAACATGGAAGTACTGTACCACAATCTGGGTCGAACGATATTTTCTTAGCCTGTAAGGTCAGTTCACTTCAATGGAATCAAAAGGTGTCATGGATCAAAAATAATGCCGTCATTAGTGACAATCGCGACATACATGGTAACCAAGGTGATGGCAGATACACAATACCTCACTACACAAGTGCTCCGTTACTTTTTGCTCTGAGAATCAGGAACATTTCACCAGCCACTGCTGCAGCGGACAGTGGTAACTACTATTGCATGGTGACGACGAACAATGCTGTCATCCCGAACGGAATATCAAGGACAGCTACTGTCAATATATATGTGATCCCAAGGTCAGGGTACCCAATTTGTGAACTAACTGATTCCATTAATGGCTTAAATACGCAATCAAACATTGTGAGAGCTGGTAATATACGTACATTGACTTGTTTGTCAGATCCAGGAGTCCCTGTTGTTGTATTATTTTGGTCTAGAAATAACCAAACAGCTACCCTTGATAGATTCTCCGACGGAAACCAGGATGGTTTGGTCTACACGGGGTATGAGTGGACACCGTCAATAAATGATCATGATACTAGCCCTACATATACGTGTACTCTGCAACACCCTGGTCTATGTCATCGGATAAAAAGTGTACACTTGGACCATTTGTCGTTCAATATCCACCAAGTGTAACACTTGACCCCAAACACGCACATGTAAAACACGAGTCAGGGATTGCCAACTTTAACTTAAGTGTAACCAAAACGCTAACCCTGCCGCATCCAAATTTGCCTGGTACTATGACAACCAGCCAATCGAAGCTAACGATCATCGTTTTACCTTGAATCAAACAGCTTTTCAGATTTCCAGCTTCAGTTCAGAAGAAAATGGCATCCATACAGTAACATGTGAAGTAGTAAATGTTGTTGGCACGAGTAATGATAGCACACGTTTGTATGTAAACATACCATTGCCAACAGGTCCTGTGGTACATACAGACCTCAGTGATGATACACAATCTACAAACACTAGTATAGGGTCACACAAAGTCAATGTCGGTGTTATCATCGGCGGTGTATCTGGTGCTTGTGTGTTTGTGATAATTACCATCTTCCTTGTAATACTCATTTGTTTGATAAGACATCGAAAAGTACCGCCAATAGAATGTATAGAAGGGAATGCGAATGATACAGTTGGTAATTCTAACGACTATGGGATGAGTGGCAATGGTTTCACACCAGTTTATCAACCATACGCCACTGTTGATGCCAGAGCAGATATCGATGAGACAGAAACAACATTTAGTAAGATTGGAAAACATCAAGCACACAGTGAGACGTACGCAAATGTTCACCCAGGCATTTTTAACACAAGTAATCTACAAGTTGTTTATGATGATATCAGTTCGTCTCCGAGCCACGAGGCTAAAGGTGTTTGCACAGTTACTGCTATGACCGACGATACAAAAGACACATGTCAACCAAACACTGAAGAGGTCGCGACTACAAAGAACGTGGAAGGGTTAACATACGCAGACCTAGATTTAACAAATACTCAAACGGACAAAGAAGGCAGAAGGGGTCGAAAATCACATGTGTTGGTTGACGGCGACGAAGCAGTAGTCTACGCACAAGTGAACGTTTGAACAAAATAGTTATGTCCTCATCAGCATCTAATGAGCCGAGTAGTCTGTCATGCATGTCTGGAAAGCTTTTCTTGTTGAATTGAGCCTTTGTACGTCAACTATTAGCCGTTTAGAATTAACAGTTAGCTTTAGAATTAACAGTACTGGACCCAATTAAAGAGGACACACAGTACAGATTTAGGCACGGCAAAGTTAGTATCAGTTACAATTTCAGGCTCAGCTTTCGACAACGCCTAGTAAATCGACGTAAACAACATCCCCTTTTACGGCACACGTGGGCACAGTCCAAGGGAAATATGTGTTCTGGCTTGCGAGAATGAGCCTGGTATCGTGTAGGAAGTATGATGAAAGAACAGGGCATGGGGATTCATAACTACAATGAAAAATACAGATAGCTACACCAATCAAACAATTGAACCTTGATAGAAAGAACAAAGAGCATCCAAGCTGTTATCTCAACGCACACACGTTAAACTATGAATGGCTGTGGAAAAGGTCATTTCCAGTTTAGCATTCTAAATACGATGATTCGCTCACCAAAACAAGAAGTGTATTTGTGAAATGATTTCATTGTGTAATAGTCCATTCATCTTAATACTCGATAGGGTACGAACAGTTCATATAGCGAGATATTCTGTCGGTGTGGGATTGCACCTCTAACGTCGATTCTGAAGCAATGAGCGAAACCTTTGCAACCGGATCTATTATCCTGTACGTCATGTTAATATAAAATAGAACATTATTTTCACGCTGTTGTATAGTCTTTTAAGCATTTATGCAGAGACTGACAGTAATTACACAAAAGAAAAATATATGAACAAATAATAATTATAAAGAATATGCATTTTTACCTCCCACAAGGGAAGGTAATGTTATTCTTTTGTCCCTCCATCTGTGTGTCTATGTGCGTGTGTGTGTGTGTGTGTGTGTGTGTGTGTGAACACGATATCTCAAGAACTACTACTCTATTCTTTATGGAAAATTGCCACACATATGTTATGGTAATTGCAAGAACATATTAGATTTTGAATTGGTATCAGACATATGCATATTAATGTATTATTTGCATATATGATGAGTTTTGATCATTGAGCAAGATTTTGAGCATTAAAGCGTGAAAGTACATGTAACTTAACACATAGATTATTAATAAGTAATTACGTACGCTTCGCTATTTTGATAAACATTCTGTACGATATTAATGAGAAATAACAATGAATAGATCCAGGAGAGGGGCGATGCAACTTGCCTGAGCGTGACGCTTTCAATTCCACATATTCACTTTTGGCTTCAAAGTTCAATTTTATGGGTATGAATGGTTATTTGTAGCTTTTTGTTGTTTTTGACTTGTTTTATGGGTTTACTTGTTTGTTTGTTTGCTTTTGTAACAATAGCCACACAAATAGGAACTTATATTTACTAGACCTTTGTACTTCGCAAGTACTAACGCAGCTAATATAAAACACTATTATCAATTATTGGAAACAACAGAACATTTGGAATTGATATTTCTCTTCATGTATTTGACATTTGTGTACGATATTTATCAATAATCTTTGCATGGTCACTCTGTTTTATTCCGATTCGCCTATACAATACCAGTCCTCCATAGCTCTGTATCAAATCAAGTAATCTTCAATTTGCTAATCTTTTATAACAATTAAAAACCGCCCATTATGGGAGGTAATCGGATTACATCTATACTATTTATTTATTTTTCTATAAAGAGAAGTATGACTACTCATTAATAATACAAATATAAACATGACCAGTCGGGGATAACTATACATTTATTGAATTTTCCACCTCCCCATTTAACCACAGCATTTTGCCATGTACACCCATTTATATATACCCCCCCCCCCAAAAAAAAAAGAAGAAGAAAAGACAAAAATTTTAAGTAATACTCCCCCCCCCCCCCGTCGATGGTTAGAAATTCAATGAAGACTTATCTCCATTCAATAACTATCTTCATATATGTGAATCTCCCTCGCGTACTCATCCATTGCGGTTTATAACGCTCCGAGCCTGTTAGAATAATTCTGTTAACGAAGATTGCATTTTCATTAAAGTCATTTTCGACGTAGTACACGTGTTATGTTAGAGTAAAGCGTGCGACCAAGAATGGTTATCATAATGCTCTTTGACACACAACCAAGTTACGCTATTGACTCGCGCGGGACAAACTGGCGATTGTATCCTGTTCAACAATAGAAGGCGGTGTGGTGAATAAAGTATCGCATGCATGACTAAATGTCTCCTCCCCGTCCCCCTCTCCCATCCCCTTGTTCATCACGTTGCTAAAACGTAGACATGAACAAAAGTAATTTGGTTGTGTAACAAAGAACATTTAATATATTATTGAAGTTGTAAAGTTACTGAACCTGATTACCGAGATCACGAACAGTTTTCCGACATTGACAATTACATGTGCATACTTCTGACCTAAAATTAAACTCATAGTCATTAATAACAATAACATGAAGTGTTGTAGAATACACCCCCACAGGATATTACGTAGACTGACACCACTCCCTTTGGAAAGTTACCCTTGCTTAATTTATACCCGGATTGAGGAAGTACTGGGTTGGTATTTATACACGTTTATATCATATATGTCACATTTTTCACTGCAAGTGGCAGTAGGCCTTTATTACTCATGATGAATATAAACTATTTAATAGCGTTGACCCACGTTGGGCTATTGTTTGCATGCTATTTGGATTTCGAGTGTGTCGTCGATGGAACCGAAGTGTTTGAAGACGAACCAGAGGATAAGACAGTGTTCTTTGTACATGGAAGTGATTCAAAGAAATCTCAGATATTCCTTACTTGCCAACTAAAGAGTGACATCGAACCGGATCATGGCCTATTGATAGTGTGGATTAAGAACGGTATTACTATCAGTAAAGGTAGAAGTATAATGTCTGGTTTGGGCAATATTGTACACCATGGTAGGTACAGAATACCTGTATATGCTAATAAACCTTTAGAATACACACTGCAGATAAATGATGTCACATCAGATACAGCTGCAATGGACAGTGGTCTATATCAGTGTGCCGTTCTACAGGATACCGCTGCACGTGCTGATATACCAGGAGGAAGATCACGAAATGCTACAATCAACGTGTACGTGATTCCAGGTGCAGAGTATCCACGCTGTAATATGACTGATTACAATGATATAACTACTCAATCAGTTAACATCACAGTTGGTGAAATTCGTCACTTTAACTGTCTCTCATATCCTGGCGTACCAGAAGTCAAACTATTTTGGAGTATGAATGACGACACAGGAACCCTGGTGCTCACCAATTCCACTAACAGGACCCAAGACAGGTTAGTTTACGCCAATTACGACTGGACACCAATCATGAGTGAGTACACACAAAGACCTGTGTTTTTCTGTTCTATACAACACCCTGGCCTTTCACCGAATAGAGGATGTGCATTAGGACCATTTGATATTCTACATCGACCAATAGTAACACTTGACCCAGTACACGTACCTGTGATGCAAGATACAGACATTGTCACTTTCAAATGTATTGGAAAAGCAAACCCTAAAATATCTAGTGTTGTTTGGTATTATGACAACCAGGCCATTACTACTAACAACGAGCGATTTCAGATCGATCACCTAATTCTCCATATTTCTAGCCTGAGTTCAGATGAAAACGGCATCCACACAGTAACGTGTAAACTGACAAATAGTGTCGGCACGGGAGATGGTACTGCAAGTTTAGATATACGCATATCATTACCAGCTTCTGTGACCTTACCAAGTACGGGGTCATGGTCTGCAGTGCATACAGACTTCATGGGTGATACGCAATCTACAAGCACTAACAACGCATCCTACGTGCCGGTAAACTCAAAGAAAGACAACATCGGTTTTATCGTCGGTGGCATAGCTTGTGCGGCTGTGTTAGTAGTCATTGCAGTTATCCTTGTAACGTGTACTTGTTTAATTAGACGGCGGAATGATCGGTCTTCAAGAAAATCTGATGAAGGTAATGCCGATAACACTGAGAGTTATAAATATGCACGTGACAACGAAAACAGGTATACTTCATTTAAGTTACAAAATGCTGGAGACATGCACAGAGACGGTGACGATGATGCTCACGGAAGTCATCATCCATACCCAGTTGTCTCGCGTAATCAACGTAGAATCCATAACGATGACAGTCCATCTAACGAGCCCGACGGTGTCTACTCAACTACTGCTGTGGCCGACGATACAAAACACATTTGTCAACCGAGCACTGAAGATATTGCAACTATGAAGAACGTGGAAGGGCTAACATACGCTGACTTAGATTTAACGAACACTCAAATCGGCCCAAACGACAGAAAGGGTCGAAAATCGCACATGGTGATTGAAGAGGACGAGGCAACAGTCTATGCACAGGTGAACGTTTGAACAAAACAGTCATATAATGCCTATTCCAATCCAAGGGAACACCACACCGTGCCACGCCTTTCACTATTTTATGACGTATGCATATGTTTTAGAAGTCTCCTTTTAAAGTGGCCATATGCATATGGATGATAAATGGATACTATATTTGGGACTTTTAGGTTTCAACCATGTTTTTTTTTCTACTCGAACAAAAATGTGAAACAGTGTCGACAAAGCTCATGTTCGTAGTTCAACTAAAAGCTAAAAAAGAAGTAAAATGATGTTTAATAGTGTCCTTACTAGACTATATGTCACTTTTGCAGACATTGTCTTTTATTTTTTTGCAATTTATTGAGTTACAAACTAGAGCATATTGCTATATGTTGTTTCGCATATATTTTTCAAGTAGGAAAATATAGAAAAGTTGTTTTATAAATTAAAAATCCAAGATAAATAACACATTCTCATTCATACGCCCACTCTAATAGGGAACTTGCAAACCCGCCATGTTGAATGTAGCATTATGGGAAATGTGTTAATAACTACTATTCAAATAGTATTGTAAACCATAATGTTACATTGTTTTTAACCACAAATAATCAATTCATCGTCACCCTGACCATTATGGGAGGTTAATTTTATCGGTAGCTCCAGACTAGGTATTACGATAACCACAGATAATCCCATAATCCTTTGCGTCTGAGCATGCTCAGTCTGGACTGCAAGTTCCATATTGCTTCCCCATATGGCTGACATTCATTGTCCTTTACATTGGCCTCATAAACTAATGAATTTCTGCATTTTTCTTCATACCTGTTACTGCATATTTACTGAATACAAGGTATTCGCAGTAATGTACTTACAAACGCATATTTAACCTTGAAATGACTTAACCCAAATCAAGATATAAATAACTCATAAACGATGTACGATGGCGCAATTTTCACATTAGACGGAAAATCTCTAATATGCAATCAATTCAACAATGCCAGAGGAGAATCAGACACAAAAAGTTCAATAGAATAGTGTTTAGAATATAGTTTTGAGGTTTTATGTCAGTACTTTCACTTGAGTTAAACACTTCAAATATAAGCTCAACTTGTGCCTCCATTGAATCCGTTTTGTGTGACGTCAGAAACAATTATGGTCTGTGGTAATACGAAAAAGAATCCTGGTATCGTGTATGAGCAGGAAATGCCCTAACGAAACCATTAAGCATATAGGAATTCATAAATAAATACAACAAAGCCGATGCATTGTAAATCACAGGAAGAGTATTCAGCGTGTTATCTCAAGACCCAGCAGACATGAAACCATGCATATATATAACCAAGTGTGACGTCATTTCCTTTTTCATTTTTAGTAGTCAGATTTACATTTATGATGATTTGACGAACCCGGAAAGTTTATTGTGTAATCTTTTCACTTCTCCTTTCGTTCTTTATATATATATATATATATATATATATATATATATATATATATATATATATATCGAAAGTGCAAAAATATGTCAAACAATGATAGCCATACTCAATAATCCACCAAAAGTGGACATCTTTTAATAGGGAACTTGCAAACCTGCCACCTTGAATTTCGTCAAGGGAAATATGATAATCAGCCGATCATTATTGTAAACTATATTGTTACAGTTTGTAAACCACAGCTAATCATTTCATGGTTATAATTAGCATGACCTTTATAGGAGGTTTATTCTATTGATAGCTCCAGTGTAGTTATTACGATAACCACTGATAGTCCCACAGTCCTTTGCGTCTGAGCATGCTCAGTCTGGATTGCAAGTTCCCTATTATAAGGACACGGAGATTGAGATGCGTTTTTCATTAAGTCGACAGCCGTCATGAGGATAATTTAGTGATATCTGCTATCAAGACATTGCCGTAAGTGTGGTAGTAGATGACACACATATTTGAAACTACAAGATGGGTAGATATATTAGGAAAAAACTTCAGCAGACGTGTCGACTCTATCACAATGAAAACAAAATACACATGAAGGAGTACTAATGTAACACATACCCATTACAGTCTGGTGTAAATACACGCATAGAGTTTAGTAAATACGTTGAGCAATTACGCGTTTTTCCTCAATATTTGTAATTAGACGACAAGTCTAAAGTATTATTCTTGCATGGCTACATTGCAACATAGAAAAATACATATCACGTGACTAAAACAGGTTCAGCGGTGTCCGACGAAATTTTCTAAGTGGTATGTTTAAATTGTGAGTGCGCCACCTGCGACGAATTTATCCGGAAAAAACGCCCCAACCATATGAAGCATAACAAGATTTAATAAAGCATGATCTATATTCAAAACTAATGTTGTCATGGAAATGTTTCAGATATAATATTTGGGGTTGATGATTAAGAAGGGATTAAAGGCGAAAGGCTGCACATTGTGACTCGGTTCTAATTATTTTCAAATCATATTTCGATACTATAAACACATGGTGCTGCTACCCGTTGACATCTATATCAATTTTTCAAGTACACATAAGAAGTTGAAAAGCTTAATATAGCATTATAACATTATATTTTTTTAAAGACGATCCTCTTCCTTAGTGAGTTTTTAAATTAGGACATGGTATGGATGGTTTTAATGCAATCGTAGTGCAAAATGCGATTTATTTTAAATTCATAATTATATGGAAATGAAAGTGAATGTTTGGTCTTGTTTCATATGCAACTATTTCATTCATTGCCATTGCACAATGGAAAATAAATAACATTCTTTAATTTTCGTTCTTTATACTTTGAATTTGTTCAACGATAACATCTCATTAGTTTCAGATGTTTTTTACATCCTAATTTCTCGGTCATCAGTTTCACGCGATCTCACTGGACACAATTAAACACAAATAGGCAGACAGACAGACAGACGGACAGACAGATACATACATACATACATACATACATACATACATACATACATACACACACACATACATACATACATACATACATACATACATACATACATACATACACACAGACACACAGACATGCATGCATACACACATACATACATACATACATACATACATACATACATACATACATACATACATGCATACATACATGCATGCATGCATGCATGCATGCATACATACATACATACATACATACATACATACATACATACATACATACATGTTCTTATTTATTACTACGCAACGTGACAATCATCGTCTCAATGCAATTATATATCATTCCAGTTGTTGTTCTGACTTTTGCATTTACACAATTGAACAAAGTATAAGAACAATCCGTATCACTTTATGACAGTTATTCATACTTTAAAATCTGATTCGGTTCAATTGTATCATTTATTTCCTATAATTAATCTGATGAGAAACAAATAATCTACAGATGGGTACACTTTGTTCAAGTCATTGAAAAATAGAATTATCAAATAAACATTAAATAAATTAAAATTCCATTTCTCAGTAATTTTGATAATGGCAACGATTCATGGTAAACAACACCTATAAATATTCCTTCATCCATAAAACATTCTTGAAGGAAATGCAATTAGCTGAAAAGAATACCAATAATGCCGTAGAGTTGGCGCACATACAAGGGGATGCCCTCTCTTTATGGTACAGGACCGGAATAGCAAACCCCGTAGTAAACGTGGACAGGGACGGGTATTATTTGGAATTAAGAACGAAGAGGTTGGGTATTAGCTCCTTAGGTTCGACGCACTGTGCTCCCACAGTCCCTCACGGTAAGTTGTAGGCTCACTGGAATCTTCGAAAGCCCAGACTATGATTGTTGACTTACATGTACTATTAAAACGGTAGCTCTCGGAGCTCACCACTGTCTGTACCCGCCGCATAAATAACGAAAACATTCATCCGTGCCAAATACAAGGTACGACACAACGGTGTTACCCCAGGGATTGATCTCATCGCTTTGTTACTCTTACGTAAACGGCATTGTTGTTATATACGGTCAGTGGGTCACGTGGTTTTGTCCAAGGGCAATGTTATTATACCGGAAGTCGAAACAGGTATACTTGCTCACGTTCACTTTCAACGTTACCAACACCATTATAGCTTAGTGGAGAATGGAGTCATTTGTGTATGTCCTGTTTAGACCCTAATTGTCTATCAGGGTACTATGGAAGTGTTAATTACAACCAAGCTGACTTTGGCATTTACTTTGATTTGCGGATTTCTCGCTGGTCAATCAGGAGCAGTCCTAACACTAACGACCACACCCGTTGATACTGTTATCTATGCAGGTAGCAACGTCCAGCTGAACTGTACCGTTGATGGACTAGAAACGGGGTATAAAGTTAGCTGGATAAAAGAAAACGGTTTCATTTCCGATGGATACGTTGTTTATAATACACCCTCACGAGTGGACGTTTCACGAACGACTGTTACTGACGATGGCGACGACGCTGTAGCTGGGGTATATAATTTGAGAATTGAAGACGTTATTCCTTTTGACTCTGGTTCCTATCATTGCGGAGCTATAGATGATCAGAATTCGTTAACATTATCCCAACCTGCTGTTCTCACTGTGATAACTGGTCCTGACTGTTTATTGGAATCAAACAGCGTCACTGAAGGCGAAACTGTAAGTTTATTTTGTAACGCCAGTGTCAGTGACCCTCCCGTCTCTTTGACCTGGCTTACGACCAGTGACGTTGAAACAATGCAACAAGTCGAGTGGTCGGACAGTGAAAATGTGTATGTCAAGATAAACTGGACACCTAGGCGAAACGAAAGTGACCAAATTTTCGCTTGTGAAATGTCGCATTCAGATGTCATGGTAAACAAAAGATGCACGCTTGGTCCCTTCAATATTCAATACAAACCAATAGTTGATATAATACCTGCTACGCCCAGAGTTAGTGGCGTTGGAGAAACAATAGAGTTCCATTGTAATGCAAATGCTAATCCCTCTGTAAATACGTTCACTTGGATGTTAAATGGAGCAATTATAGCGATTAACCCCGGTCGCTTTAACTTTCGAAACGACACTGAAATTCTACAAATTTCGGGAGTAACCATTGACGATGATGGCGCTATTGTTACCTGTTCCACGAATAACAGTGTCGGGAGTGGCATTGCAAGAAGTTCCATTGTTGTGAATGTACAAACAACAGCTGCCGTTACGTCAAGTTTACCCATATCCCAACAAACTCTGACTACTAGTAGTATAGTTGAAGGTAAGGAAAGCCGAGCTGTTCAAGGGTCAACATCAAATGGTGTTCAAATATACATCATAGCGGGAGGCGTGTTATTAGTGTTGATAATCATAGCCGCCGTTCTGATAATTTGTATACTGAGATCACGTAAACACAACACGGAAGGCAATCCCGAGGAAACTGTTGATCTTGGAGCGGTTGACAATCCTATGACCGGTATCAATAATGCAAGTAGGTGTGACGGGGTAAAGCAATCCGAGACAAATTCAAATGAAGAACCTCAGAAAAGAAATGGTATGAATCAAACAAACACTTCTCCGCATTATGAAACAATTGGGACGGTTCCTCCAAGATCACATAACGATGTCCCCAGAACGAGCAATTACGCCGCTGCTTCGACCGAAACGAATAAGGAAAGTCCGTACGAAACGCTCGCTAACACTGTATCCGACAGAGACACAACCGATAAGACACAAGTTGCGGCGAAGAAGAACGTAGAGGGGCTTGTCTATGCAGATCTAGAATTCGCAAATCCAACTGATGGAAAGAAATCTCCAAGGCCTATATTATCAGAATCGGACAAAACTATATACGCACAAATACAGATAAAATAACAGTATTAGTGGACAAATATGTAGATCTAAAATATGAACAATAAGAATATTAAAAAAAATTGCAATGTGAACTACAACAAACTTGCCTTACAATATTTTAAATTGAATTCAAAACAAATTCTTAAATTCAAATTTGTTCATTTAGGGAATGTGAAATCTATGTAAATTTATCTTAATGTAATTTTTTATTTTTTAACAATATATCCGTTACCTAATCATATATATATATATATATATATATATATATATATATATATATATATATATATATATATATATATATATATATATATATATATATATATATATATGTATGTACACGTCACTTAAAATTAATTGCATAAATAAGGAATTAAAACTTATTATTGTAATCTACATTACAATGTATTTGCATTGGATGATGCTACACATGAATAAGTCAACACATGATTTTAAAGGAGATATTTTTGTTTTGTTTTTCACTATTTACACAAACTTGGTGCAACGAATCCTTTGAACAAAGTCATTGAATTGTATGTATATATGTATGTATGTATATATGTATGTATGTATGTATGTATGTATAAGTGTGTGTGACTTAGTGATTATGAACCATCTGGCACACACAATTGACCATGTTCTTTGTTTACCTTGTTAAATTTATTCTACATTCCCTTTGATCACATAACTGTATTTCCTTTTGTTCGGGCATGCGTAGTTAATTTGCCGGTGTGTCTGCCATAGTTTGAAGGTGTGCTACGCACCAAAACATCGCTTATTAGTATTTTTTACTTTGGAATTGGAAGAAAGGCCGACTTCGTACATTACAACCTGTTCCTTAAGATATATATATATATATATATATATATATATATATATATATATATATATACATATATGTATATACATATATATATATACATATATATATCTATATATATATATATATATATAGTTTTGTAGCAGATTGATACTCACCGAGTTATATATATATATATATATATATATATATATATATATATATATATATACATATGTGTGTGTGTGAGAGAGAGAGAGAGAGAGAGAGAGAGAGAGAGAGAGAGAGAGAGAGAGAGAGAGAGAGAGAGAGAGAGAGAGAGAGAGAGAGAGAGAGAGAGAGAGAGAGAGAGAGAGAGTGTGTGTGTGTGGGTGTGTTTGCTACCACGAGTGTAAATACGTTATTTGTACTTTCGACTTAAAGCAATGACTTCACGAAACCGTACAGGCAGTGATTAGGGATCTCTGAATCAATAATTGCACAGGGGATTGGAGGAGGGCTGTGGGAATGGGGGTGTAACTTTTTACATACCCTTGCTCGGGAGGCGGGAGAGCCAAATTTTAGAAAATGAGGAAGATAACATTTTATTTTGACGTATTATATTATATAACTTACCATTATTGTGTGAGGTTAGTATCCCATCGCTGCCACGACTCTAAACCCCACTGCTGCGAAATCGGTTATGGTCTATCTGCCAGTATATATCGGTTGACGTTACCTTGATATGTTACCTTAAATGGACCTTGTGAGCCCAAGCAACTTTTCTTGAGTCACTACAGAATTGCACAACAAATTTATTTCTAAGACATATAGCTGATAAGTTTTGTCTCATGTTTCCAAAGGCTGAATATCATGGTTACGGCTTGTTCTGCCATTTTCTGTACGTATTATTAATTAAATGTTGATTATTACATCGAATTATTAACATTGATATTCTTTTATATTCATACCAAGGTGGTCTAGTGTGTCCCCCAGTAATAGCGTGACCCCTCGTGGTCTTTTGTTATTCTGATGAGGTGACTAGGTCACACATTCTCCAACGTACATTGTCGTTCTATCAGGCTTGTGTTGTTTGTTACTGCGTCATAAGTATATGTGTTTCCTTATACCACGTCATATATTTGGGTGGCTACCGAACGCTGACTCATGTAATTGGTAAGACAGTTATATGTCGGATAGTATATGTATTGTTTAGGTTTGCAGTGTATTTAGACGGGAATTATAGCAATGTGCTGCAACCAATCTACATGGTAGACTAGAAGAGAGTGTAAAGTAATACCCTGGGGTAAGGCATACAGTAGTATTTCCATTTGTGTACCCTTCTGGTGTTACGGAATGTAACAATATATATTGACTTATTACTGCAGTCACCATATCCTCGACACAACAAAGCCATAATGTCGTCTACAAGTTGGACCGTTACTTACTACTTAAAAACATCTAAGATATTCCTGGTTATTTCAACCTTGTTGTCAGGTGTGAGTCAGCAAAGGATTGTACGCCATCAAAGCGATATCACTGTCGACTTTGGTGAAGATGTAACACTTGTTTGTACTTTTGATAGTGTAGAAGCTAACCAGACACTTGTATGGTATAAGGACAACATAATTTATGCTTTTGATGAATTTGTTAATACGTTTGGAGACGACATACTACGTGTTTTGATACACATTGATCGTAACCAAGGAGAGTACAATATCACTTTTACAGGAGTAGTTCTTGACGACAATGGGATATATAAATGTGGTGCATACAATGAA